>NW_025533463.1:1907500-1934968 GCF_020615455.1 Coregonus clupeaformis
GGGCCAAAATACCAGCAACAGTGTGTGAAAACCTTGTGAAGACTTACAGAAAATGTTTGACCTGTGTCATTGCCAACAAAGGGAATATAACAAAGTATTGGGAAACTTTTGTTATTGACCAAATACTTATTTTCCACCATAATTTGCAAATAAATTCATAAAAAATCCTACATTGTGATTTTCTGGATTTTTTTTCCTCATTTTGTCTGTCATAGTTGACGTGTACCTATGATGAAAATTACAGGCCTCTCTCATCTTTTTAAGTGGGAGAAGTTGCACAATTGGTGGCTGACTAAATACTTTTTTTCCCCACTGTATGTCTATATGTCTATATACAGTTGAAGTCGGAAGTTTACATACACCTTAGCCAAATACATTTAAACTCAGTTTTTCACAATTCCTGACATTTAATCCTAGTAAAAATTCCCTGTCTTAGGTCAGTTAGGATCACCACTTTATTTTAAGAATGTGAAATGTCAGAATAATAGTAGAGAGAATGATTTATTTCAGCTTTTATTTATTTCATCACATTCCCAGTGGGTCAGACGTTTACATACACTCAATTAGTATTTGGTAGCATTGCCTTTAAATTGTTTAACTTGGGTCAAACGTTTCGGGTAGCCTTCCACAAGCTTCCCACAATAAGTTGGGTGAATTCTGGCCCATTCCTCCTGACAGAGCTGGTGTAACTGAGTCAGGTTTGTAGGCCTCCTTGCTCGCACACGCTTTTTCAGTTCTGCCCACAAATTCTATATAGGATTGAGGTCAAGGCTTTGTGATGGCTACTCCAATACCTTGACTTTGTTGTCCTTAAGCCATTTTGCCACAACTTTGGAAGTATGCTTGGGGTCCATTTGGAAGACCCATTTGCGACCAAGCTTTAACTTCCTGACTGATGTCTTGAGATGTTGCTTCAATATATCCACCTCATTTTCCTTCCTCTTGATGCCATCTATTTTGTGAAGTGCACCAGTCCCTCCTGCAGCAAAGCACCCCCACAGCATGATGCTGCCACCCCCGTGCTTCACGGTTGGGATGGTGTTCTTCGGCTTGCAAGCATCCACCTTTTTCCACCAAACATAACGATGGTCATTATGGCCAAACAGTTCTATTTTTGATTCATCAGACCAGAGGACATTTCTCCAAAAAGTACGATCTTTGTCCCTATGTGCAGTTGCAAACCGTAGTCTGGCTTTTTTATGGCGGTTTTGGAGCAGTGGCTTCTTCCTTGCTGAGCGGCCTTTCAGGTTGTGTCAATATAGGACTCGTTTTACTGTGGATATAGATACTTTTGTACCTGTTTCCTCCAGCATCTTCACAAGATCATTTGCTTTTGTTCTGGGATTGATTTGCACTTTTGGCACCGAAGTATGTTCATCTCTAGGAGAGAGGAACGCGTCTCCTTCCTGAACGCTATGACGGCTGCGTGGTCCCATGGTGTTTATACTTGCGTACTATTGTTTGTACAGATGAACGTGGTACCTTCCCAAGGAATGCTCCCAATGATAAACGTTTAGCGTTGTCTGCCATGCATGGGGCCTTTTAAACACAATCATCTAGAAAGCCCATACAGAGGTGCTCTGGTCCAGAGCTCATATCTCCATACAGAGGTGCTCTGGTCCAGAGCTCATATCTCCTACCGTAGAATTAGGAATTAGAATACTAATGTAACAGGATCTCTGCTGCAGGTGAGGAGGTGGTTCTCTCTGGAGACCAATCAGACTGTCTCCAGTTTATTAAAGGTGTCCAGAAGAACATATCTAGATTGAGACACAAGCTGTCAGATACATGTCACTAATCTCTGGTTGAAACCCTCTTTACTGTGTCAAGAATAGCTCAGTGAAGTGCTCACAGCGGGAGCCGTCACTCACCAAGCCATGGACGCCGAACTGACAAGCTAAGCTGATCAAAAGTGATCATAGAGCATCTTTTACACATCCTAAATTCAAAAAGGAACACAACTTGGACAGGAAATGATCACTTGTGGAAAATGTCAAGTCAGTCAGTGCTTTTTCTGTGTAAAGACAGACACTCCTACATCCAGATAAACTGTCGGCTTGTATAAGCAAAGATGTCTCCAATAAAGTAGACTGCTTAATATACTTCCTGCTCAGTGCTGACGTTTACTTTGTTTCAAACGCCTGATAACTATAAAACTGAATTGCTGTCATTGTCAAGCCGAACATGTTTGTCATGACAATGAGTGACAAGGAGTTGGCATGATAGCACAAACAGACTGGCCCTCAGGCTATATGAGATGGCAAGAGAGCACAAACAGACTGGCCCTCAGGCTATATGAGATGGCAAGATAGCACAAACAGGCTGGCCCTCAGGCTATATGAGATGGCAAGAGAGCACAAACAGACTGGCCCTCAGGCTATATGAGATGGCAAGAGAGCACAAACAGACTGGCCCCCAGGCTATATGAGATGGCAAGAGAGCACAAACAGACTGGCCCCCAGGCTATATGAGATGGCAAGAGAGCACAAACAGACTGGCCCTCAGGCTATATTAACCCATCCCCAGGGTGACAATGCCATACTGTAGGACAGTAAATAACATGGCGAATACCCCCATACTGTAACGGTACTCACCAGTTGACCAGCATGACAGCATTATTATCAAAATGAAAGGCAGTTCCCCGTAGACACCCCAAGAGCCCAGCAGTAAAATCCACCAGCACCTCATCTTCACTTCTCGATCTCAGATCTCCTCTCTCATCCAGCTCCTCCTCAATCCTTCTCAGTGGTGTCCCTCCTTAGCCCTAATTACCCCTTAGTCTCTTTGAGCGGGGTCCCCTCTGGGCAGGTATCTCCCTCAGTCCTCCTGAGTGGGGTCCAACCCTAATTCCCTGGGCGGGTATCTCAGTCCTCCTGAGTGGTGTCCAACCCTAATTCCCTGGGCGGGTATGTCCTCAGTGGTCCTGAGTGGTGTCTAACCCTAACCCCCCAGGCGGGAATCTCCTCAGTCGTCCTGAGTGGTGTCTAACCCTAACCCCCAGGCGGGAATCTCCTCAGTCGTCCTGAGTGGTGTCTAACCCTAACCCCCTGGGCGGGTATCTCCTCAGTGGTCCTGAGTGGTGTCTAACCCTAACCCCTGTGTGTCTGGTCCTGGGCTGGTCGTCTCTCTTAAGAGCAGGGCTGCTGAGCCCATAGAGACCTGGTCAGGAGGTACACTACATGATCAAAAGGTATGTGGCCACCTGCTCGTCAAACATCTCATCCCAAAATCATGGGCATTAATATGGAGTTGGTTCCTCCCTTTGCTGCTATAACAGCCTCCACTCTTCTGGGAAGGCTTTCCATTAGATGTTGGAACATTGCTGCGGGGGACTTGCTTCCTTTCAGCCACAAGAGCATTAGTGAGGTCGGGCAATGATGTTGGGGCAATTAGGCCAGGCTCGCAGTCGGTGTTGCAATTCATCCCAAAGGTGTTTGATGGGGTTGAGGTCAGGGCTCTGTGCAGGCCAGTCAAGTTCTTCCACACCGATCTCAACAAACCATTTTGTTATGGACCTCGCTTTGTTCACGAGGGCATTATCATGCTGAAACAGGAAAGGGGCCTTCCCCGAACTGTTGCCACAAAAGTCGGAAGCACAGCATTGTCTAGAATGTAATTGTATTCTGTAGCGTTAAGATTTCCCTTCATTGGAACTAAGGGGCTTAGCCCGAACCATGAAAAACAGCCCCAGACCATTATTCCTCAACCACCAAACTTTACAGTTGATATTATGCATTGGGGCAGGTGGCGTTCTCCTGGCATCCGCCAAACCCAGATTTGTCCGTTGGACTGCCAGATGGTGAAGCGTGATTTATCACTCCAGAGAACGACGCTTTCCACTGCTCCAGAGTCCAATGACGGGGTGAGCTTTACACCACTCCAGCCGACACTTGGCATTGCGCATGGTGATCTTAGCTCTAACAGGGCAGAAATTTGAAGGACTGACTTGTTGGAAAGGTGGCATCTTATGACGTCTGGGCTACTGCCTCGCTCATCAACTCATCCTTGACAGCTGGCCATGTCCCTTCCGTCTTCAAGAGAGTGAGAGTTGCACCCCTCCTCGATCCCTCTGATGTCAACAACTACAGACCAGTAACCCTTCTTTCTTTTCTATCCAAAACTCTTGAGCGTGCCGTCTCTAGCCAACTCTCCTGCTATCTCTCTCAGAATTACCTTCTTGATCCAAACCAGTCAGGTTTCAAGACTGGTCATTCAACTGAGACTGCTCTTCTCTGTGTCACGGATGCTCTCCGCACTGCTAAAGCTAACACTCTCTCTCCTCTGCTCTTATCCTTCTAGACCTATCCGCTGCCTTTGATACTGTGAACCATCAGATCCTCCTCTCCACCCTCTCCGAGTTGGGCATCTCCGGCGCTGCTCACTCTTGGATTGCGTCCTACCTGACAGGTTGCTCCTACCTGGTGGCGTGGCGAGAATCTGTCTCCGCACCACGTGCTCTCACCACTGGTGTCCCCCAGGGCTCAGTTCTAGGCCCTCTCCTATTCTCTGTATACACCAAGTCACTTGGCTCTGTCATATCCTCACATGGTCTCTCCTATCATTGCTACGCAGATGACACACAATTAACTTCTGATAACCAGGTGGCGAATCGCATCTCTGCATGTCTGGCAGACATATCAATGTGGCTGTCGGATCACCACCTCAAGCTGAACCTCGACAAGACGGAGCTGCTCTTCCTCCCGGGGAAGGAATGCCCGCTCCATGATCTCGCCATCACGGTTGACAACTCCATTGTGTCCTCCTCCCAGAGTGCAAAGAACCTTGGCGTGACCCTGACAACACCCCTGTCGTTCTCCGCTAACATCAAAGCGGTGACCCGATCCCTGCAGGTTCATGCTCTACAACATTCACAGAGTACGACCCTACCTTACAGAAAGCGGCACAGGTCCTAATCCAGGCACTTGTCATCTCCCCGTCTGATAACTGTAACTCGCTGTTGGCTGGGCTCCTGCCTGTGCCATTAAACCCCTACAACTTATCCAGAACACTGCAGCCCGTCTGGTGTTCAACCTTCCCAAGTTCTCTCATGTCACCCCGCTCCTCCGCTCACTCCACTGGCTTCCAGTTGAGGCTCGCATCTACTACAAGACCATGGTGCTTGCCTACGGAGCTGTGAGGGGAACGGCACCTCCTTACCTTCAGGCTCTGATCCTACATTCAAACGAGGGCACTACGTTCATCCACCTCTGGCCTGCTAGCTTCCCTACCGCTACGGAAGCACAGTTCCCGCTCAGCCCAGTCAAAGCTATTCGCTGCTCTGGCACCCCAATGGTGGAACAAGCTCCCCGACAACGCCAGGACAGCGGAGTCACTGACCACCTTCCGGAGACACTTGAAACCCTACCTCTTTAAGGAATACCTGGAATAGTATAAAGTAATCCTTCTTTCCCCACCCCCCCTAAAAGAAAAAAAAGAAAAAAAAAGTGGTTGTCCCACTGGCTATCATAAGTTGAATGCACCAATTTGTAAGTCGCTCTGGATAAGAGCGTCTGCTAAATTATGTAAATGTAAATGTAAATGCTGCTGTCTGCAGCTGCTGTCTCTATGTGTTGCGCTTTTTCTCAGAGTTGTAAAAGCAAGCAGAGCAGAAATTGGCTACCCTTTATTTGACTGATGTAGCTGGCAAGGCAACTGCTTTTTGACTTAACAGAAAACAAGTATTTATTCCCAGTGCTGAGTTAGTAGTGTAACTGACATGTAACGTTAGCTAATGTTTCACTTTAAAGAAAGTATCACTGCCTCCTTCTCACAAATGATCCAAAAAATATAAAAATTATATAAAGTTGGTTCAACACAGTGGCGGGTCATTTTGACCCTAGGACAACGGGAGGGTTAAAGCAGATTATACTTCAGGATGGTCAAAAAGAGTCATGCTGCGTAGGGCTAGGTTTCACATCTTTTTTTTGTTGCATTACCTGGTTTTAACCTAGCCCAGCGTCGTCCTGGTTTGGCCGGTGTAGGCCGTCATTGTAAATAAGAATTTGTTCTTAACTGACTTGCCTAGTTAAATAAAGGTAAAATAAAAAATAAAAAATAAATACCTGTATATGGCGAGGAGTGACAGGTTGAGCAGTCAAAAGGGGTGGGGCGATCTCTCGTTGTCCTGGTTGTCTTAGCTCATTCTGGGTCCCTGTTAGAGGACCAAACTTGCTCCCAGGAAGAACAGAGCTGGTGTACTCAGATGGCTCTAGGTGGTTCTGCCTCATATGCATAGGCCTTTGGGCAGTCGAAGAAGGGAGTGGCCGTTTTTTATCACATAGGGTGCATTTGCTGGTGTTAGTTACATTCTCTGGCCTTGTGGTAAAGGGATCCACAGTGCCAGCACTTGATGGAAGTGCATTCTTTGGCTTGATGGTCAGCAAGGTTACAGATGAAGCAGCGTAGGACCTGTCTGGAGTAGAAAACCCTCTCTCTTTCCCCACCATCTCCCTTTCTCTCCCCCTCTCTCCCCTCCCCCCCTTCTCTCTCTCTCTCTCTCTCTCTCTAAATCTCTCTCTCTCGCCCTCTCTCTCTCTCTCTCTCTCTCTCTCTCTCTCTCTCTCTCTCACCCTCTCTCTCTCTCTCTCAACATTACCTCATGCTGTTATTGATGATTTTATTGCACTTTTTAATCTCTACTTACAATCAGTTTACTTAATGACCTGCTCTCCTATCATGGCCAAACCAAGTCAATAACATTTGGGGAATCCCTGTTCCTGTGTGTACTGTATACCTGTGTGGTTTTGGGGGTGTCTTTTGGGTGCCTATGTAAAGGAGTTAGCTTCGTATCCTCACTCCCCAACTCATGCTTTCGAATTGATACCTTTTCTATAGCGTAATTGGCTAAGACATGTGTGTTTCCAAGGCAGAGGATCCCTGGTTTGAGCCCAGTAAGGGACAGGTATTTGGTATTTTATTAGGATCCCCATTAGCTGTTGCAAAAGCAGCAGCAGCTTCTCTTCCTGGGGGTCCACAGGGATGGAGGTGCTTAAGCAAGCACCAGGTCCTCCTCGCGAAAGAGGTTTCTAACTTTTTCTGGTTAAAATAAAAAGCACAGTGACGCGTATTACACCATTCTCCCTCCCTCTGTCTGTCTGTCTTTCTGTCTGTCTGTCTGTCTGTTGCCCATGCAGGTCAGTACACAGTGATGATGTGTCACTTCTATCTGAAGAGGAAGATCGGCTACTTCGTCATCCAGACCTACATGCCCTGCTTCATGACCGTCATCCTCTCCCAGGTGTCCTTCTGGCTCAACCGCGAGTCTGTCCCCGCCAGGACTGTCTTCGGTCAGTAGTGCGACAACAAAATATGATATTGTATCTCTGAGTCTGTACCTGCCAGGACCGTCTTTAGTCAAATCAAATCAAATCAAATTGTATTGGTACACATACACATATTTAGCAGATATTTTTGCAGGTGTAGTGAAATGCTTGCGTTCCTAGCTCCGACAGTGCAGTAGTATCTAACAATTCACAACAATAAACACAAATCTAAAATTAAAAGAATGGAATTAAGAAAGATATAAATATTAGAACAAGCAATGTCAGAGTGGCAACGACTAAAATACAGTAGAATAGAATAAATGATATTTTTAAAAAATATTTGAGTATATCTTTTCATGTGACAACACTGAAGAAATGACACTTTGCTACAATGTAAAGTAGTGAGTGGACAGCTTGTATAACAGTGTACATTTGCTGTCCCCTCAAAATAACTCAACACACAGCCATTAATGTCTAAACCGCTGGCAACAAAAGTGAGTACACCCCTAAGTGAAAATGTCCAAATTGGGCCCAAAGTGTCAATATTTTGTGTGGCCACCGTCATTTTCCAGCACTGCCTTAACCCTCTTGGGCATGGAGTTCACCAGAGCTTCACAGGTTGCCACTGGAGTCCTCTTCCACTCCTCCATGACGACATCACGGAGCTGGTGGATGTTAGAGACCTTGCACTCCTCCACCTTCTGTTTGAGGATGCCCCAAAGATGCTCAATAGGGTTTAGGTAATAGAACCAGACAGACGATATATAATCACAATAAACTTTAACAGAACCTGAGAGACGATTTATACCCACAATGCACTGTAATAGAACCAGACAGACGATATCTACCCACAATGCACTGTAATACAACCAGACAGACGATATCTACCCACAATACACTGTAATAGAACCAGACAAACGATATCTACCCACAATGCACTGTAATAGAACCAGACAGACGATATCTACCCACAATTACATTTTCAATTTACATTTTCGTCATTTAGCAGACGCTCTTATCCAGAGCGACTTACAAATTGGTGCATTCACCTTATGATAGCCAGTGGGACAAGCACTTTACAATATATATATATATATATTTTGGGGGTGGGAGTAGGGGAGGGTAGAAGGATTACTTTTATCCCTATCCCAGGTATTCCTTAAAGAGGTGGGGTTTCCAAGTGTCTCCGGAAGGTGGTGAGTGACTCCGCTGTCCTGGCGTGTGAGGGAGCTTGTTCCCACCATTGGGGTGCCAGAGCAGCGAACAGTTTTGACTGGGCTGAGTGGGGAACTGATGCTTCCGCAGAGGAAGGGAGCCAGCAGGCCAGAGGTGGATGAACGCAATGCCCTCGTTTGGGTGTAGGGACTGATCAGAGCCTGAAGGTACGGAGGTGCCGTTCCCTCACAGCTCCGTAGGCAAGCACCATGGTCTTGTAGCAGATGCGGGCTTCAACTGGAAGCCAGTGGAGTGTGCGGAGGAGCGGGGTGACGTGAGAGAACTTGGGAAGGTTGAACACCAGACGGGCATGCAGCGTTCTGGATGAGTTGTAGGGGGTTTAATGGCACAGGCAGGGGAGCCCAGCCAACAGCGAGTTGCAGTAATCCAGACGGGAGATGACAAGTGCCTGGATTAGGACCTGTATCGCTTCCTGTGTAAGGTAGGGTCGTACTCTGCGAATGTTGTAGAGTATGAACCTACAGGATCGGGTCACCGCTTTGATGTTAGCGGAGAACGACAGGGTGTTGTCCAGGGTCACGCCAAGGTTCTTTGCACTCTGGGGAGGAGGACACAATGGAGTTGGCAACCGTGATGGCGAGATCATGGAGCGGGCAAGTCCTTCCCCGGGAGGAAGAGCAGCTCCGACTTGCCGAGGTTCAGCTTGAGGTGGTGATCCGTCATTCACACTGATATGTCTGCCAGACATGCAGAGATGCGATTCGCCACCTGGTTATCAGAAGGGGGAAAGGAGAAGATTAATTGTGTGTCGTCTGCGTAGCAATGATAGGAGAGACCATGTGAGGATATAACAGAGCCAAGTGACTTGGTGTATAGCAGTGCTTCTCACATATTTTCTGTTACGCCCCCCCCCCCCTAGGAAGAAGTAAACATTTTGCGCCCCCCTCTCCGCCGCGACTCTAAATAGTATAATTTGTCTATAAAATGGTTATAAGTACACCTCTGCATAACATTGTATCCTTATTAACATTAAAGAAAACAAAAAAACAAAAAATAAAGAAATATAGATCAACTTACAACAAAGAATAACTTTATTAACATTGTTTTTTTAGTCTGTAACAGAAAAGACTTAAAGTGCATCAATTTGTCTGAAATTTTTAAAATTATGCAATCCTTATTTAAACTGTAACAATTTTTTGACCATTTGATACTGAAAAATTAAATATAATCAATAAATAATAATACATTCAAATTGATCAGCAACATTAACTCAGGAGCACAATATATGAAACACTTTGACCTATAAAACAAAAATGAATAAAACAATGTGCTGATAAAAAATTAAATAAAATGAGGAAGTCAGGTACGTACATTGAGCACGTTTTGCAGTGCACATCTTTTCGAAGCAGGGTTTGAAGCATGATACTGCAACTCTCAGCTCCTGCTCAATGTTTAGCTGGGACCTGTACTTGGTCTTCAGTGCAGCAACAGCAGAGAAGCCAGTCTCACAAAGATAAGATGTTGCAAAAGGAAGAAGAATGCCCATGGCCCTCTGCCCTAAGAGTGGATACTGCCTCTCTACACTCAGCCAGAATTCACTCAGTGTCTGTGATGTGAACCTCAGTCTCAATGTGGAGTCAGACGTCATATCAATGAACTGGTCCTCCTCTGCAGAGCTGAAACCAGTTGGAGCTGGTGCATTGAAAGGATCTCTCACCCAGTCATATTGGGAACTGTTTTCAGGGAAGTACTTTTTAAAGAATCCCATCAGTGATGAAATATGCTCCTTAATATATGGAATCACACTGAGGTGGCATCATAGTCAGTAGTGTCAACAAATTCATGCAGGTTCTCGAATGAATCAGTATTTCCCTTCATCAAGTCGCCTGCCCCACATTGCAAGCTTTGAGTGAAAGAGCTGATCTTGTCTGTGACCTGAGGGAGGTGTTTATCTTTCCCTTGAAGCTGTAGATTTAGTTAATTTAGCTTTCCAAATATGTCACTCAGGTAGGCCAGTTTTGCCAGGAAGTTCTCATCACTAAGTTTTTCTGCGAGGTCATACTTGTGCTCCTGCTCTGAAAACATTCTTATCTGCTCTCTGAGCTCAAAAACTCGGGACAAGACTTTTCCTCGTGACAGCCACCTTGCTTCACTGTGAAACAGCACAGCTTGATGTTCAGCTCCCATCTCCTCACAGATAGCAGAGACTACTTTTTAGTGGTCTGGTGATTGGGGTGTATCAGCGTGATTGGGGTGTAATGTCTTTAAGTGACACCTTCATTTATTTGGCTTCATGCTGTCTGCTGCCAACGTTTTTAGACACAGTAAACACACCGGTCTTTCCTCGTCTCCCACCGTAGTCACAGTGAAGCCAAGCGCTACATACGCTTCGTCATATTTCCTTGTCTTAGCTTTCGGGAGACTTTGTCTCATTATCTCCGTCTCTCTCCACCTTTCTTTTCATCCCTGTTAGATATGTTTCCATGGTGTCAC
Source organism: Coregonus clupeaformis (assembly GCF_020615455.1). Classification (NCBI taxonomy): domain Eukaryota; kingdom Metazoa; phylum Chordata; class Actinopteri; order Salmoniformes; family Salmonidae; genus Coregonus; species Coregonus clupeaformis. Next base: position 1,918,432 of record NW_025533463.1, read on the forward strand.
TTAAGGGTTTGTTATCTGCCCTTCATATCTCCTGCTCTATGCTGTGTGCTCTTGTTCCGTGCAAAAAAAACTACTCCCTGCGGCAAAAAAAAGCATGTTCCCCGGGGTCACACGTGTTCCCTGGCATCGCGCCGAGCCCCCCAGGGCGCCACTATTTGAGAAGGACTGGTGTATAGAGAGAATAGGAGAGGGCTAGAAACTGAGCCCTGGGGGACACCAGTGGTGAGAGCACGTGGTGCGGGAGACAGATTCTCGCCATGCCACCTGGTAGGAGCGACCTGTGAGGTGGGACACAATCCAAGAGTGAGCCGCAGGGAGATGCCCAACTCGGAGAGGGTGGAGAGGGAGGATCTGATGGTTCACAGTATCAAAAGGCAACAGATAGGTCTAGAAGGATAAGAGCAGAGGAGAGAGAGTTAGCTTTAGCAGTGTGGGAGAGCCTCCGTGACACAGAGAGAAGAGAAGTTCGTTGAATGACCAGTCTTGAAACCTGACTGGTTTGGATCAAGAAGGTCATTCAAGAAGAATTATTCTCGAAATTGCTATAATTAACTAGTAATTTCAATTCCAAATCGTGCAAATTGTACAAATAGATACACAAGGTAGATGGATTATTTTAAATATGTTATTGGACCATAAACAGATATGGCTCATTAACCTTTACGGACCAAATAATGATGATCCACAATTCTTTGACAATATATATAATAAATTATCAAGCCTGCAAGCAACTCAAGACAATTTATTATGGTGGGAGATTATAATACTGTTTTAAATAGCTCAATGGACCAGTAAGAAATCACACCACAAACAATCACCCACATGCTCTTAAGGAAATTGTGAATGTCATGGATACATTAGGGAACTAGTAGATATATGGAGGCTTAAATATACTGATCTAGTGAGATATATACATGCGCGGAACTGAATCAAGCTGGTCGTCTTGACTTCTTTCTTATCTCATTCTCGTGGCACCAAAAGTAAAAAAAAGTGTTGATAGGGGACAGAATGCGGTCAGACCATCATGTAATAGGCATATATATTACTCTTACTGAATTTCACGTAAGGCGGGATATTGGAAATTTAATCAAAGCCTATTGGATGATAATTTATTTATAATTAGAACAAAGGAATTTATAACTGATTTTTTCCAACATAACATAGGTACAGCGAATCCCCCTGAGTATTGTATGGGACACCTTTGAATGTGCCTTTAGAAGCCATGCAATTCAGTACTCATCTCGAAAACAAAAGCAATTTAGGTCAAAAGAGTTTATACTAAGAAAGGAAATAGAAAGTCTAACAGAACAGATAGATGGCAATAAAAAACTGTAACATGAGGCTCAGAATAAATTAGAGGAAAAACAAAAAGAAAGAAACTTATTCAAGAAAGATCAAGTGTAACATATTATAAAAATAAAGCAAACTGGATGGAATATGGGGAAAAATGCACAAAATTCTTTTTAATCTTCAACATAGGAATGCTACCAAAAGAACTTAATGAAACTGGTTACAATTGACTGAGTCACCGCATGATTCACCAAATGACATTTTGAAGGAAGAAACAAAGTACTTTAAGCATATGTTTTCTTTTCAGTCGCCTCCATCTCCTCTAACTGAAGCTAATTGTAGAGATTTTTCTACTGATAATGTCAAATTAACAGCCACACAGAAAGACTCATGTGAAGGTGAAATTACGAGGAGGAACTTCTGGATGCAATTAAAGACTTTAAGTCTGGGAAAACTCCAGGGTTAGATGGCATACCAGTGTAGGTATACCAAACCTTTTTTGATATACTAAGAGGACCGTTATTAGCATGTTTTAACCACTCCTATGTAAATGGTAGATTATCTGACACTCAGAAGAAGGACTGATCTCATTATTACTGAAACAGGATACAGTGGAAAATATAAAGATCCAGTCCATTTACAAAATTGGAGGCCCCTTACACTTCAGTGTTGTGATGCAAAAATCCTAGCAAAATGTATAGCGCATAGAATTAAAAGGTATTCCGGATATTATTCATTCTAATCAGACAGGTTTTTACATGGAAGATACATTGGAGATAAGTTATAAGGCAAGTATTCGGAAACATTAGAACATCTATGGAAAATATGGAAACCAGGCCTGCTATTCATAGCAGACTTTGAAAAGGCATTTGATAAAGTTCGACTGGGGGTTTATATATAAATGCCTGGAGCATTTCAATTTTGGAGAATCTCTTATAAAATGGGTCAAAATCATGTATAGTAACCCTAGGGTGTAAAATAGTAAATAATGGCTATTTCTCTGAAAGTTTAAACTGTCAAGAGGTGAAACAAGGTTGTCCCACTATCGGCATATCTATTTATTGTGGCTACATCGGATGTTAGCGATTAAAATCAGATCTAATAATAATATCAGAGGATTAGAAATAAAGACCTTAAAAACAAAGGGGTGTCATTGTACGCTGATGATTCATGTTTTTTTTAAATCCACAACTAGAATCCCTCCACAGCCTCATAGAGGATCTAGATACATTTTCTAACCCTCTGGATTAGCAACCAAATTATGACAAATGTACTATAATACGTATTGGATCACTAAAAAAATAAAATTTTACATTACCATGTAGTTTACCAACTAAAACTGGTCTGATGGTGATGTGGATATACTCGGAATACATATCCCAAAGGAAATAAATGATCCTCACTTCAATAAATTTTTAATAGAAATTAGGACAAAAAGATAAGATCTTACTACCATGGAAAGGGAAAAGTACTGTCCGAATTTGTGGAAAAAATCACTTGATTAACTCATTAGTATTATCACAGTTTACCTATTTGCTTATGGTCTTGCCTCGCCTAGCGAACAGTTTTTTAAATTATATGAGAAAAAAATATTCAATTTTATTTGAACGGCGACGTAACCAGAAAAAATTAAAAGAGCATATTTATATAATGAATATGAATTCGGAGGACAGAAATTATTAAATATTAAACATTAGACCTATCACTAAAAGCTTCAGTCTTACAAAAGTTATACTTAAATCCGAACTGGTTCTCAAGCAAATTACGGTAAGATTGTCTCACCCAAGGTTCAAGAAAGGCCTTTTCCCTTTATTCAGATTACAACCTCACACTTTCAGTTATTTGAAAAGGAAATAATCTCCCAAATGTCACTATTTCTCTAAAACAAGCCATAGAAAGTTGGTTGCAATTTCAATTTAATCCTCCAGAAACGACAGAACAAATAATGCAACAAAGTATTGTGTTAAATTCAAATATACTAATTGACAAAAAACCTTTATTTTTTAACAGAATGTTTTAAAAGGGTATAATCTTTGTAAAATGATATCATCGGGTAGGACTGGTGGAGTTATGACGCACATGCAGCTAACAAAAACATATGGAAATGTCTGCTCTACCCAAAATTACAACCAAATAATGGCAGCTTTACGCAAAAATGGAAGAGGAAAGTGGAAGGGGGGAGAGTAGGAAACTTGTCTGTCGGCCTTGCATTAAAGAACATAATTGGTTAAGGAAAACTGCTTGATAAATAAAAAAATATATCGTTTGAATTGGGGACCAAAGCGACAGACAGTCCCATATAGGGATTGCAAAATAGTTGGGAAGAGATCTTTGATGTACCGATCCCATGGCATAGTGTTTATGAACTGACACGCAAAACGACATTCGGATTCAAAAATTAGAATCTTTCAATTTAAATTATTATAAAATCCTTGCTACCAATAGAATGTTATTTATGAGGGGGATACAATCTTCCCAGCTCTGCAGATTTGGTTGTGAAGAGACGGAATCTGGACCATTTGTTTTTGGTTCTGTCCATTTGTAGCTTGTTTTTGGACACTGGTCCAGGAATGGCTAAAAGGATTGCAATATTACCTGGAACTAACCTTTTGCAGATACGTCATTGGGTGATCTGAAAAGCCATAGTCAATCAATCAATAATATACATAATACTTTTAGCAAAGCTGTATTTGACTCTCAATCTGTAGAAGCAATGAGAATAGAAAGGTTCAGAAATTTTGTAAAACATCACGAGTACGGTTGAAAATATATATGGCAAATAGAAATCCGATATGGATGGTAAGAAGAGATAGATGGGAGGTGTTTAATAGAGTTGAAGGATGGGACTAATAACAAATAACACGGGGAATAATGACAAAGAGAGCTAATAATGTAAAGCATACCTGTGTCCATAATAAGTATATAGGCTGTATGTTGGGAGCTTTGGGAAAGAGCACAGTTAGAAAGATATGGCATAGAAGCAAACCGGATGGACATCATGAAACGATCGGAGAGGTTGAGAGTAGAAGTAGTACGAGAGCAAAAAATAAATAAATAATAATAATAATAATAATAATGATATGTACAGTGTATGTATGTATGTATGTATGTATGTGTATATGTGTATATATAGTATGTATATAATAGAATTATTGTAAAATTAACTGTGTCCATAAGGTGTAGATAGTAAGTATAGACCGGAAGTAGAGGCCTGGAAATTGTTGTTCACTATTCTACCCAAGTAGGGAAAATAAGGTGGGGTTGAAAAGTAATAGGGAGTATATAAAAAAAAAATATATAAATATAAAAAAATAAAAAATAAAAAAAAACATGGGGGATTGGAAGTGATGAAGACAATTACATTGATAGAAGATACAATCTATCTGCAATATTAAGCTGATCCATTCCCACAAAAAAAAAAAAAAAAAAAAAAAAAGGTCATTCTGAGAGAGATAGCAAGAGAGTTACAAGACGGCACCTCAAGAGTTTTGGAGAGAAAGAAGAAGGGATACTGGTCTGTAGTTAGTTGACATCGAGGGATCGAGTGTGGTGCGTTTTGAGAAGGGGGTGCAACTCTCGCTTCTCTGGAAGTACGGAAGGGACAGCCAGTGGTCAAGGATGAGTTGATGAGCGAGGATAAGGAGAAGGTCACCGGAGATGGTCTGGAGAAGAGAGGAGGGGAGAGGGTCAAGCGGGCAGGTTGTTGGGCGGCCGGCCGTCACAATATACTGAAATAGAACCTGACAACGATATATACCCACAATACAATGTGGGCCCGGTGTAGCTCAGTTGGTAGAGCATGGCGCTTGCAACGCCAGGGTTGTGGGTTCGATTCAATGGGGGCCAGTATGAAGAAAAAATGCACTCACTAACTGTAAATCGCTCTGGATTAGAGCGTCTGCTAAATGACTAAAAATAAATAAAAAATAAAATACACTGATATAGGGCATTACCAGGCGATGTCTACCCACAATACACTGTAATAGAACCAGACAGATGATATCTACCCCCAATACACTGTAATGAAACAGACAGATGATATCTACCACAATGCACTGTAATAGAACCAGACAGATGATATCTACCACAATACACTGTAATGGAACCAGACAGATGATATCTACACCCACAATACACTGTAATAGAAGACCAGACAGATGATATCTACCCATTTTCCTTAGTAGAACCAGACAGATGATATCTACCCACAATGCACTAATAGAACCAGACAGATGATATCTACCACAATACACTGTAATAGAACCAGACAGATGATATCTACCCACAATGCAATGTAATAGAACCAGACAGATGATATCTACCCACAATACACTGTAATAGAACCAGACAGATTATATCTACCCACAATGCACTGTAATAGAACCAGATTAGATGATATCTACCCACAATGCACTGTAATAGAACCAGACAGATGATATCTACCCACAATGCAATGTAATAGAACCAGACAGATTATATATCTACCCCTGACCTGTAATAGAACCAGACAGATGATATCTACCTGGCTGCTGTAATAGAACCAGACAGATGATATCTACCCACAATGCACTGTAATAGGAACCAGACAGATGATATACACAATACACTGTAATGGAACCAGACAGATGATATCTATACAATACACTGTAATAGAACCAGACCAGATGATATCCCTGCACCCACAATACACTGTAATAGAACCAGACAGATGATATCTACCCACAATGCACTGTAATGAGAACCAGACAGATGATATCTACCACAATACACTGTAATAGAACCAGACCAGATGATATCTACCCACAATACACTGTAATAGAACCAGACAGATGATATCTACCCACAATGTGTGAACCAGACAGATGATAACTACCACAATACACTGTAATAGAACCAGACAGATGATATCTACCCACAATGCACTGTAATAGAACCAGACAGATGATATCTACCCACAATGCACTGTAATAGAACCAGACAGATGATATCTACCCACAATGCAATGTAATAGAACCAGACAGATGATATCTACCCACAATACACTGTAATAGAACCAGACAGATGATATCTACCCACAATGCACTGTAATAGAACCGGACAGATGATATCTACCCACAATGCACTGTAATAGAACCAGACAGATGATATCTACACAATGCAATGTAATAGAACCAGACAGATGATATCTACCCACAATACACTGTAATAGAACCAGACAGATGATATCTACCCACAATACACTGTAATAGAACCAGACAGATGATATCTACAATGCACTGTAATAGAACCAGACAGACGCCTCGTCTCTAATACCTTATTTCCTTAATAATTACTCTACACTACACAGAGTCTTGGGGAAACAGCAGTGTCTGTCTGAGTGAATAGACTCCTTGTAATGATTCCTTTAAGCCTTTGGTTTCAATCCTTCTTCCCCTATTTAATTCCTTATTTAATGCTTCAATAATTCTCATTAAAATGGAGATGAGAATTGACTTGACTTCATGAACATAATGAACGTCTAATCCGTCCTGATGACTGTAATGTTCTGAACCCATCTGATTAAGACACAACCCACCTGGGTTACTGTGTTATTGAAGATTGATTGTTGGACATGGCAGGTCAATACATACATCTTTCAAACATACACAAACCCCACCCCATCATGCTGTAATCAATCAAGAAGATGCCCAAGGAGAGACAAAGGAGTTCTTGAACTCCTGTTCAACCCTGGCTCGCTCAGGGAATATGTGAAACCACAGGGTCATAGTCTGGTTGCAGTCACAGATAACATAAGACAACTGTAGAATTTGACCCAATGACAGGTCACATGCCCATTTTACACACACACACATACCTAGTGAGAAGTTCTTGCCTAGCAACAGCAATGTACCAATGTTTAATTATAACTCCTTGTTTGTCATGTGTGTAATTAACTTAGGTTATCCAATAGTTTACTACAAAATCTTCATCATCTTCCAGAGATTTGAGACTGGGTCTGAGGTTCACCTTCCAGCAGGACAATGACACTATGCATACTACTACAGCAACACTTGAGGGTGAATAGATAAAATCTATTTTGTTTGATAAAATCTATTTTTATATTCAAATGTAGGAACTGGGTTCTACAGTTTGAACCCCTGCTTCTCTGGCTCCCACATACCCACCCGCTCGACCATCTAGATGTGTGAAAGTTAGTGTATAAGCTAATGATCCATCATGTATGACATTCCTGGGAGTGTGTAAACTTACATTTTTGTATTATCATATCATTTTTGTATGTTCTCTATAGATTTATGCACATGAAAATGTATCAATTGACCAGACATTTGGCATATTTGGACAGACTTGATACAAAATAGTCCCAGTATTACGCAATGCTTCACTGGATCAATCATGAAACGTTGCACACACACTGCTGCCATCTAGTGGCCAAAATCTAAATTGCGCCTAAAACTGCAATATTATAGTGTGGCCTTTCTCTTGCTACTTCCAAAGATGATGGAAAGATTTGTTTGTATTATCTTTTACCAGATCCCTAATGTGTTATATTCTCTACATTAATTTCACATTTCCTAAACTAGAAGTGTTTCCTTTCAAATGGTATCAGGGAATATTGGTCCTCTGTAGCTCAGCTGGTGAGAGCACGTAAGCTTGTGACAGCCAAGGTAGTGGTTTGAGTCGGGACACCCATACACAAAAAAAAAAAAAAATATGCACGCATGACTGTAAATCGCTTTGGATAAGCGTCTGCTAGATAGCATATTATTATATTATATTATTAATATTTGTATCGCTAGCTTGGGTCTGAGCTACAGGCAGTTAGAATATGGGTATGTCATTTTAGGCGAAAATTGAAAAAAGAGGTCCGATCCTTAAGAGGTTAAAACAATTCCCAGGCGTGGTCACTGATAATCAGATGACATCGCGGATTACCTAAACCAAAAGGGTTCTCCTTTAGGGAGACAGCCGATACTTACTCCTGGAAGCCTTTTTGTAAGAGTGAAGGAAGCATTATGTGACTTTAGACCGCAGGCACGGGTAACAAAATACGTAAACCTGTATAAAATAAAGGAGTTAGCAATCACAGTTATGGACTCTGACCCGAGGCTTGATGGCGTGGCAGGTGTGTGGCAGCATGGTAGGCACAGCTTGCCCCATGAATGAATCACCAACAATTGAGGGATTGGCTGATAACTGCCAAACAAACATTCTGGATAATATAAGAACATCCAGACTATTTATTGGTCAGCATTTTGATATGCTCTAAAGATATTCAGATACATCCAGAGCGAGCGAGAGAAGACCTCTCCTCCGAGCTCTGCGAGAGCAAAACTGAAAGGAAGCCTCCGTCCTAAAATTGCAAATGTAACATTGGATGGGGACATTTTTATAACTGTCTCCAGAAGATATAGCGTGCTTACAGCCATGAAGCGCGGGTTTAAACAGCTGGATCTGTTGCCCGGAGCTACTGGGGGAGGTTGAGGCCTTAAAAACTGGAATGGATTACAGTAATAAAATGATGGAAGAAATACGAGCTGAAAATAAGATGGCAGTAAAACTACGTGGACTCCCTAGAAAGACACTCACGGAGAGGCTACAGTATGATATAAAAGCAATGAAAGCAGTTACTTGATCTAAAGCGCAGAAGTGTGAAGATAATATTGTTATAATGGGAATAAAGGGATGAAAATGAAACTATCCAGTCAAGGAGGAAAAAGTCAAGGTGTTCATGAAAGCGTCATCTCAAGATGACGGAAGAAACAGGTGGATACAATTGATTTTCAAAGGAGGCTCACCCCGTTTCGGTGGCAGAGCCGAGGAAGGCACGTCCGATCCTTAGCTGTGCTAACTCATACAAAATGAAAAATTGCCTTGTTTACAACAGGGTAGGGAACTGAAGAACACCCACGTTCTCTATTAATGAACAATCTCCCCATGAAATAGTGGAGAGGCACGCGTGCCCTGTGCCCCACTTTCAAGGGCTCCGAGGCAGAGAAGCCAGAATGTTTGTCTAGTGATTCGATAAATTGTATGTAAACAACCAAGTGTTTAAAGGACTCTAAAATTACAACGTGGCTGTGAGTGATAGCTACCTCCTGCTGATGTGGTCCCGATACTTGTTGTGCCGCATTACACAGTATAATTTTTGATTCATTAGTTTTTACACAAATAAAATTGCATGATGGTTCTTTTTTATTCATGCAGTATGGACATGTGGACTTCAAATGAGAGTTGGATTTACGGTAATGCAGAATATATGAGTATTATGAAGCGTATCTTTTTTTTGTTAGGCAATATGGAACTTTGGACTATATGGACTTAAAATCAGGTTTTGATTTATTTATTTGAAGGGTGTGCGGTAGTACATTAGAAATACTACGTTTAAAAAAAAATGTTTGATATGATATGGCCTAATTGTAGAGGAGTTGGGTATATTATGACTTAGAAGCTGTGGTATGTAGTGTGGCCCTTGTTCCACGGATGTGATATGAATATTAGCTTTTTAAGATAAAACTTAATAAATATGAATAGATCCAATGTAGAGGCTAGGATAAAGTTATGGAATTAAAAACCGTCTAGGAGGTCTCTACTGGACAGTGTAGACCTATACATACCCAACCTGACTAGGGTCTCTATTGGAGTAGACCTACTTACATAACCTGACTAGGGTCTCTACTGGAGTAGACCAATAACATAACCTGACTGGGGTCTCTGTTGGAGTAGATTCTTCTACATAACCTGACTGGGTCTCTATTGGAAGTAGACCAGTACACATAACTGACTAGGGTCTCTATTGGAGTAGACCTATACATAACCTGTCTAGGGTGCTCTATTGGGTAGACCTATACATAACCTGACTAGGGTCTCTACTAGAGTAGACCTATACACTTAACCTGACTAGGGTCTCTATTAGAGTAGACCATTACATAACCTGACTAGGGTCTCTGCTGGAGTAGACCTATCACATAACCATGACTAGGGTCTCTGCTGGAGTAGACCTATACATATTAACCTAAGCTAGGGTCTCTATTGGAGTGGACCTACGCATAGCCTGACTAGGGTCTCTATTGGAGTAGACCTATACATAACCTGACTAGGGTCTCTGCTGGAGTAGACCAATACATAACCTGACTAGGGTCTTCCCATTGGAGTAGACCTATACATAACCTGACCAGGGTCTCTATTGGGAGTGAGACCTATACATACCTGACTAGGGTCTCTACTGGAGTAGACCAATACACTTAACCTGACTAGGGTCTCTATTGGAGTAGACCTATACATAGCCTGACCAGGGTCTCTACTGCCAGAGAAGACCAATACATAACCTGACTAGGGTCTCTATTGGAGTAGACCTATACATAACCTGTCTAGGGTCTCTATTGGAGTAGACCAGTACATAACCTGACTAGGGTCTCTATTGGAGTAGACCTATACATAACCTGACTAGGGTCTCTATTGGAGTAGACCAGTACATAACCTGTCTAGGGTCTCTATTGGAGTAGACCAATACATAACCTGTCTAGGGTCTCTATTGGAGTAGACCTATACATAACCTGACTAGGGTCTCTACTGGAGTAGACCAATACATAACCTGACTAGGGTCTCTATTGGAGTAGACCTATACATAACCTGACTAGGGTCTCTATTGGAGTAGACCAGTACATAACCTGACTAGGGGTCTCTATTGGAGTGAGACCTATACCCAACCCTGTCTAGGGTCTCTAGTCGGAGTAGACCTATATACATAACTTCTGGCCTAGGGTGCTCTACTGGAGTAGACCTATACATAACCTGACTAGGGTCTCTATTGAGTGAGACCAATACTTAACTGACTAGGGTCTCTACTGGAGTAGACCTATACACTTAACTGACTAGGGTCTCTACTGGAGTAGACCCTATACATAACCTGACTAGGGTCTCTATTGGAGTAGACCTATACATAACCTGACTAGGGTCTCTATTACGTGGAGTAGACCAATACACATAACCTGACTAGGGTCTCTATTGGAGTAGACCAATACATAACCTGTCTAGGGTCTCTGTTAGGAGTAGACCAATACATAACCTGTCTAGGGTCTCTGTGGAGTAGACTCAATACATAACCTGACTAGGGTCTCTATTGGAGTCGACCTATACACAACCTGACTAGGGTCTCTATTGGAGTAGACCAGTACCATAACCTGACTAGGGTCTCTATTGGAGTAGACACAATACATAACCTGACTAGGGTCTCTATTGGAGTAGACCAATACATAGCCTGTCTAGGGTCTCCTACTGGAGTAGACCTATACATAACCTGACTAGGGGTCTCTGCTGGAGTAGACCAATACATAACCTGACCTAGGGTCTCTATTGGAGTGAGACCAATACACTTAGCCTGACTAGGGTCTCTATTGGAGTAGACCAATACATAACCTGTCTAGGGTCTCTGTGGAAGTAGAACCTATACACTTAACCTGACTAGAGGTGCTCTATTGGAGTAGACCAGTACATAACCTGACTAGGGTCTCTATTAGAGTGGACCTATACACTTAACCTGACTAGGGTCTCTATTGGAGTAGACCAATACATAACCTGACTAGGGTCTCTATTGGAGTAGACCAATACATAACCTGTCTAGGGTCTCTATTGGAGTAGACCTATACATAACCTGACTAGGGTCTCTATTGGAGTAGACCAATACATAGCCTGACTAGGGTCTCCTATTGGAGTAGACCAATACATAGCACCTGACAATAGGGTCTCTATTGGAGTAGACCAATACATAGCCTGACTAGGGTCTCTCTATGGAAACCTATACATAACCTGACTAGGGTCTCTATTGGAGTAACTATACATAACCTGTCTAGGGTCTCTATTGGGTGAGGCCTATACACATAGCCTGACTAGGGTCTCTACTGGAGTAGACCTATACATAACCCGTCTGGGGTCTCTATTGGAGTAGACCTATAGTTAACCTGACTAGGGGTCTCTGTTGGATTGGGCCAATACATAGCCTGACTAGGGTGCTCTATTGGAGTAGACCAATACATAACCTGACTAGGGTCCTCTGGTGGAAGTGACCTATACATAGCCTGACTAGGGTCTCTGTTAGAGTGGGCCTATATACATAACCTGCCTAGGGCCTCTATTGGTGTAGACCAATACACAACCTACGTCCCAATCCGATCCTAAAATAATAGGTGTCCATTTATCCTTTCACATTAATAAAATAAATCTCAATAATAAAAATATTCCGATACACACCGGCAAATGGATTAGGTTGTCCAACAGGGATATTGTCTCTAAATTGTGTGTGGCGGGCTGGTTAACACTGGGATAAACTGATTAAAGTTAGCAGTAGAACCAACACAATACACTTGGCTTATGGAAGCACTTCTCTAAGCGAGAGGTATATTATATATTTCTACATAATCTATTTACGCTACCTTTTATATTGTTGATCCTAATGATATAGGCCGAGGTGTAGAACAGCCGAGGCGATAGAGCACCGACCCTGGAATGAAAACTAAATGTGTTGGCTTTACAGGTCTACTCGCTCTGGATTGGGTTGGCTTTACAGGTCTACTCGCTCTGGATTGGGTTGACTTTACAGGTCTACTCGCTCTGGATTGGGTTGGCTTTACAGGTCTACTCCCTCTGGATTGGGTTGGCTTTACAGGTCTACTCCCTCTGGATTGGGTTGGCTTTACAGGTCTACTCGCTCTGGATTGGGTTGGCTTTACCCAGGTCTGCTTTCGCTCTGGATCGGGTTGGCTTTACAGGTCTAGGCTCTGGATTGGGTTGGCTTTACAGGTCTACTCGCTCTGGATTGGGTTGGCTTTACAGGTCTACTCGCTCTGGATTGGGTTGGCTTTACAGGTCTACTCCCTCTGGATTGGGTTGGCTTTACAGGTCTACTCCCTCTGGATTGGGTTGGCTTTACAGGTCTACTCCCTCTGGATTGTCAGTACTGCATGACTTCTTGGCTACTGTGCCATGGCTGTGTCAGGGTCTCCGTGGGTAGTGTGGGCGTCAGACAAATCTGTACTGGCAGTTGGTGCGGCTGGGGTCGTAGCTGATTCTCACCGTTCTCTGTTACATCAACTCACGAGGTGAGATCTTCTGCATGGAGCCCCAGGCCGAGGAGATTGAAAGTCTACACCATTTTTATAGGAGTAGTTAAAACATGCTAATAATGGATCTTTGAGTACATCAAAAAAAGGTCTGATATTCCTCTACTAAGTATACAATCAAGCCCTGGTGTTTTTCAGGACTGATAAGATTGAATTGCCTCAAAGAGATCCTCTTCTGTAAGTTGTCCTTCACACAGGTCTTTCTGTGAATTTGTTAATTTTACATTATTATTAAGGAAAGAAATCCTTGTAAGTAACTTCCTGAATTCAGTGAGAAATGGAGGAGACTGAAAACAAAGCATATGCTTAAAATATTTTGCTTCCTCTTTCAAAATATAATTTGGTGAATCATGGATGACTCCATAATTTGTAACAAGTTTGTATGTAAATTATTTTTGGTATTATTTCTATGTTGAAGATTGTAGATTAATCTTTATACATTTTTCACAATTTTCCATCCAATTAGCTTTATTTTTGTATTACAGTACACTTGATCGTTCTTGAGTACGTACCTCCAATTCTTGTTGTTTTTCCTATAACCTATTTTGTGCTCTATAGACCATCTACCTGCACTGATATTTCCTCTATTTCCTAGTCTAATCTCTTCTGACCTAAACTGCTTTTGTTTTTAAATGGTTGAGTAATGGCCTCTAAAAGTAAATGCATTAGGGGGATCTGCTTGTGTTATTGCAGAAAAAAAGTAAATTATAAATTATTTTTGTCATACAGTGGCTTCGAAAGTATTCACCCCCTTAGCATTTTTCCTATTTTGTTGCCCCTTACAACCTGGAATTAAAAATTGTTTTTTGGGGGTTTGCATCCAGTTGATTTAGACAACATGCCTACCACTTTGAAGATGCAAAATATTTTTTATTGTGGAAACAAACAAGAAATAAGACAAAAAAGACTGAAAACTTGGCGGGGCATAACTTCTTCACCCCCAAAGTCAATACTTTTGTGCAGAGCCACCTTTGCAGCAATTACAGCTGCAGTGTCTCTTGGGGTATGTCTCTATAAGCTTAGCACATCTAGCCACTGGGATTTTTGCCAATTCTTCCAAGCAAAACTGCTCCCAGCTCCTTCAAGTTGGATGGGTTCCACTGGTGTACAGCAAACTTTAAGTCCATACCTCAATTCTCAATTGGATTGATGTCCGGGCTTTGACTGAGGCCATTCCAAGACATTTAAATGTTTCCCCTTAAACCACTTGAGCGTTACTTCAGCAGTATGCTTAGGGTCATTATCCTGCTGGAAGGTGAACCTTCGTCCCAACTCTCAAATCTCTGGAAGACTGAAGCAGGTTTCCCTCAAAAATTTCCCTGTATTTAGCGCCATCCATCATTCCTTCAATTCTGACCAGTTTCCCAGTCCCTGCCGATCAAAAACATGTGTGTTCTCAGGGTGATGAGAGGTGCTGGGTTTGCACCAGACATAGCATTTTCCTTGATGGCCAGAAAGCTCAAATTTTTGTCTCCCCATCTGAACAGAGTACCTTCATTCCCTTATGTTTGGGGAGTCTCCCACATGTATTTTGCCGAACACCAAAGCGTGTTTTGTATTATTTTCTTTAAGCATTGGCTTTTTCTGACCACTCTTCCGTATAGCCCAGCTACTGTGCGAGTGTGCGGCTATAAAGTAGTCCTATGGACAGATACTCCAATCTCGGCTGTGGAGCTTTGCAGTTCCTTAAGGGTTATCTTTGGTCTCTTTGTTGCCTCTCCCGATTAATGCCGTCCTTGCCTGGTCCGCTGAGTTTTGGTGGGCAGCCCTCTCTTGGCAGATTTGTTGTGGTGCCATATTCTTTCCATTTAATGATAATGGATTTAATTGTGGGCCGTGGGGTATGTTCAAAGTTTCAGATATTGTTTTATAACCAGCCCTGAGTCTGTGCTTCTCCACAGCATTGTCCCTGACCTGTTTGGAGAGCTCATTGGTCTTCATGGTGCTGGTTGCTTGGTGGTGCCCCTTGCTTAGTGGTGTTGCAGACTCTGGGGCCTTTCAGAACAGAAGTTTACAGTGGGGGGGAAAAAGTATTTAGTCGGCCACCAATTGTGCAAGTTCTCCCATTAAAAAAGATGAGAGAGGCGTTGCTGTACTTTTCTCTGGTGCACGTCAGCTATGACAGACCAAATGAGAAAAAGAAATCAAAAATCACATTGTGGATTTTTTATAAATTGATTTGCAAATGGTATGGTGGAAAATAAGTATTTGGTCAATAACAAAGTTTCTCAATACTTTGTTATATACCCTTTGTTAGCAATGACACAGGTCAAGCGTTTTCTGTAAATCTTCACAAGGTTTTCACACACTGTTGCTGAGTATTTTGGCCCCATTCCTCCGTGCAGATCTCCTCTAGAGCAGTGATGTTTTGGGGGGCTTGTTGCTGGGCAACACAGACTTTCAACTCCCTCCCAAAGATTGTCTATGGGGTTTGAGATCTGGAGACCTGGCTGGAGCCACTCCAAGACCTTGAAATGCTTCTTACGAAGCTCGCTCCTTCGTTGCCCGGGCGGTGTGTTTGGGATCATTGTCATGCTGAAAGACCCAGCCACGTTTTATCTTCAATGCCCTTGCTGATGGAAGGAGGTTTTCACTCAAAATCTCACGATACATGGCCCCATTCATTCTTTCCTTTTATACGGGATCGGTCGTCCTGGTCCCTTTGCAGAAAAAACAGCCCCAACGCATGATGTTTCCAACCCCCATGCTTCACAATAGGTATGGTGTTCTTTGGATGCAACTCAGCATTCTTTGTCCCTCCATACACGGCCGAGTTGAGTTTTTACCAAAAAGTTCTACTTTGGTTTCATCTGACTCATATGACATTCACCCAATCCTCTTCTGGATCATCCAAATGCACTCTAGCAAAACTTCCAGACGGGCCTGGACATGTACTGGCTTAAGCAGGGGGGACACGTCTGGCACTGCAGGATTTGAGTCCCTGGCGGCGTAGTGTGTTGCTGATGGTAGGCTTTGTTACTTTGGTCCCAGCTCACTGTCATTCACTGGGTCCCCCGTGTGGTTCTGGGATTTTTGCTCACCGTTCTTGTGGTCATTTTGACCCCACAGGGTGAGATCTTTGCGTGTAGCCTCTGATGTTTCTTCTGTTTTCTCTGTTTCTTACTGTTTCT
>NW_025533464.1:0-75000 GCF_020615455.1 Coregonus clupeaformis
ATTTGAAAGTCCCTCTCTTGGGTTACGTGAGTGTGTGTCTGCTCTTTTCAAAGGCTTTTTCTGAGTGTGTGTGAGCAACAAGATCTCATGCTTTGACACGATTTCAAGGTCAAATTTCAACGGATAAAAGTTTGGGCATTAATTCCGAATGGTTAAGGTAAGGGTTAAAATTCGGGATAGGGTTCAAACTAAAACAACTCAACGGTTAAGTTTAGGCGTTAATTCCTGGTGGGTTTTGAAGGCATCTCCTGACGTCCTGGTGACAAATGAACGCCTTGGATCTTGAGTGACCTGGCTGGTGTGAGGGGTCTGTCTTCAGAGCCCCATCCAGCCAGCCTTGCTTGTATTCCAGCCAGCCTTAAAGTGACAGCCTTCATTTGGCCTAATGAATGACAGAGTGAATGTAGGGGGGCAAGGGAGAGTTAGCCCTCTTACAGTTTTTTGAAGATATTTGGTAGTGGAAGAAATCTGCATTATTAAATCTGGCCCTCTCAGCCCCCGCCACGCCTTCGATTGAAAACCCCCTATGCTGCTGTTTGATCCTGGTGGTGTCGGCTTGAATTATTAAACTCCATCACAATGAAGGCGCTCCATAATTCCTTTTTTATTACATTACTACAATGGCATAATTTGCATACATTCGACTGAATTATGGATGAGATTTACCTTCAAGGAAGGAAGGAGTGCAGAAAAGGCCTATTTCATTGATAGCGTCTTATGGATTTCTCATGGAATTCCCTTTGATGCTCTCTCAGATCTGTGAGTGTGTGTGTGTGTGTGTGTGTGTGTGTGTGTGTGTGTGTGTGTGTGAGCCAGGACGTGATCAAGTTGTCATTAAACAGTAAGAACCCCCTGCAGGCTTTCTTCATATCTTCAGCCACAGTTGTTTTCATTAGCAGCAGCAAGTCCTCTCACTGACCCCAGGAGACTAGGGAAATATCACACACAAACACACACAATTTCCCCCAGTCAACTGGCAACAAGAAACAGCCAGTCAGGACTGGATGTAGAACCAGTCAGTAAGGACAGACAGGTAACTACCAAAATAAAGGAAACACTATCATAAAGTGTCTTAATAGGTCGTTGGGCCACCACGAGCCAGAACAGCTTCAATGCACCTTGGCATAGATTCTACAAGTGTCAGGAACTCTACTGGAGGGATGCAACGCCATTATTCCACGAGAAGTGCCATCATTTGGTGTTTTGTTGATGGTGGTGGAAAATGCTGTCTCAGGCGCCGTTCCAGAATCTCCCATAACTGTTCAATTGGGTTGAGATCTGGTGACTGAGATTGCCGTGGCATATGGTTTACATCATTTTCAAGCTCATTAAACCATTCAGTGACCACTCGTGCCCTGTTTATGGGGGCATTGTCATCCTATGGGAGCATAGACATGGTAGCCAAAATAATGGCCAAAATAATGGCCTGCCCAGCATTTTTATACATGACCCTAAGCATGATGGGATGTTAATTGTTTAATTAACTCAGGAACCACACCTGTGTGGAAGCACCTGCTTTCAATATACTTTATATCCTTGGTTTACTCAAGTGTTTCCTTTATATTGGCAGTTACCTGTAGGTTGAACCATGTTGCTAAAGCAATCACTCTTGAACTGGAGTCACATTAGAAAACCCTCAACAAAGGATCTGATGACGGCAGGAAAACAACAAACAACCTTCAAGGACTTGGAACAACAATCACTAATGATCCAGCCCATTAAACCTGATAGTACAGAACATGTCAATAAGGAACTGGGGGTCATAGAGAATAAACAGTCAGTAAGGACATCATGGGAAAGTAACAGTCAGTAAGGACTTCAAACCAATAAGAAGTTAGGGGTCATAGAAAATAAACAGTCAGTCATTGAAAAGAAGCAGTCAGTAAGGACTTCAAACCATTACCAGTCTCTATATCACAGCTCTGTGGAACAGAACAGAATCTCAGTAGGGCTTAATCACGTCAACATGTCGTTTGGCATAACGAGCGCTCCCCAACCTCTCTGCTCAATCACCAGGCGCCAGTGCACATCTCACAAATAATGACAGTAATTATGGCCTGTAAAAGCTGAATTATCATATTTGCACACTTGATAGCAAAACTGAAATGAATAAAAAAATGCTCTCCTTTCGGACTGCTTATGAAAACTTAATGATCTATTTTTTATTAATACTCAGTAGACGTATCATTAAAAGCTTATTGTAGATAGTACATGGGTGAACAGTTATAGGGGGTTCACCCTTGTTCAGACCTTGATGAGTATTTTGTATGGTCACTAATAGCGATGTAGTACTTTCCCCTTTTCCAGGAGTGGATGAGAGGGTGAGGCGAGGGAACAAGGGGGTGAGGTGGTGGAGAGGGAGTATTTGGGGCCAGGCACCACCCCAACAACAGGGATAAGCAGCTTAGATAGAAAGGTCAGACAAACAGGACAGACAGAATTGTCTAAACACAACAACACTACGTAATACACTGGGTCTTTAAACAAGAAACTCTGTTTCTGAGAGAGCGACCGAGAAAGGGAGGGAGGGAGAGCGAAAACTAGCAAGATTTAGGGAGTGAGTTAAAAAGAAGGCTTTCAAACACACAGCTGTCACTTTGTCTAGACTAGAGGGAGAGAGAAAATGAGAGAGAGAGAGAGAGAGAGAGACTGAGACTAAGAAATGGAGAGAGAGAGGACTAGCTAGATTTAGAGAGAGAGAGAGAGAGACAGATGGAGACTTCTGAGAATCCTATACATCACATGACACCTGTGAGGTGTCATAAAAAAATCTTCAGACTCTGCTAAAAGTCAACAGAGGAGGACCACTGATACATAGGGGATTAAAAGGAAACATATATTTTTCTGCGAGATGTAACAAGAATGCGGAATGTTGTTGTTTATTCATGATGGGAAAAACAAGCCCCTTGAGAAGCTTATTAACCATTGTTGCTGTCAGATTAAACAGAGAAAACATTCTTTCTCCCCAGTATTGGAAGTTGTAACCCTATTTATCTGTCATATGGTCCAATGTTATTGTAATCCTCTCAGAGAAATGGGCCAATCAATGGTGCATTTTTCATATCAATGCCAAAACTGGCGAAATACCTTAAGCTGCCAAAAAATTTGTGTGTGTCAGAGAGAAAGAGAGAGAGAGAGAGAGAGAGAGAGAGAGAGAGAGAGAGAGAGAGAGAGAGAGAGAGAGAGAGAGAGAGGGAGAGATGGAGATGAAGAGAGAGAGGAGGTGGAGAGAGAGAGGAGAAGAGAGAGAGAGAGGGGGAGGGGTCCAGAAGAACAGATTAAGACCTTTTCCCATGCTGTCTAGTTGTGAGCTCTGTTCCGTCCTCACTGTGCTGGAAATGTTAAACGAGTCGAGTTGGCGCTCTGCCTCATCAGGAGAATGCCAGTGAGTCTGAATGCGTGTTGTGAGTGTGTGTGTTTGTGTGATTGTGAATATGAGCGTATGATAGCAAGTAACCTATGCATGTGTTTATCATTGCAACTGTGAGGGTGTGAGACATAAAGAGGGAGACTCAGACAGAGGACGTAATTTCAAGGTCTGCATGTAGGTTGTGCCGCAGGCAAGGTTAGACACATTCTTTCCCTCTGAACCTTATACCTAACAGAATCTGTGTGTGAAAAGTGTAGACACTAACCAGGTTTCCATCCAACAATTTCACGCGCATGAATTACCTAATGCGTAAAAAAACCCCACAACAGGTCTAATGGAAACAGGACATTTGTCAGTAAAATGTCCTAGTGTCAACAAAATAAAATACGCTATGCCCCAGGGCATTATAGTGACATGATGATCGTTGCTTGGCTGCCAATTATCAAATAAAATGATCTTATCCATATCATCTCATATAACCTACCCTGTCCACTTTTTCAGCGAACTCATGTCTAGAGACTATGCGCTAGATTGGGCAAGTTTGCTTTTTATCGCAACAGTTTTTGTGACAAAACCATCTGTAGAGTTGAAAATGCAATGGAAACACATTGAACATCTGTTTTTGTATTAGATACATTGGAACTTAAGCGCAAAAGGGCTTTTTATGTGCACTAAGTCATCAACCATAGCTTTTTATTTTTAAACAACTTTTTACCCGATTTTCTCCCTGATTGGTAGTTCCGACCTTGTCTCATCACTGTAACTCCTCAATAGGCTCGGGAGAGGCATGACCCGCCTAGCCACGCTACTTCTTAATTAACACACAACTCGCTTAACCCAGAAGTCAGCTGCACCATTAAACTGATGGTAGCTTGCAGGCGCCCGGCCCGCCACAAGGAGTTGCTAGAGTGTGATGAGCCAATGAAAGCCCCCCGGCCAAACCCTCCCCTAACCCGGACTGCGCTGGGCTCCCGGTCACGGCCGGCTGTGACACAGCTTGGTTTCAAACCCGAGACCCTTCACCCATAGCTTTTTATCAGTCAGTTTGATGTAAACACACCTGCGCAGATTGTTTTTATGCGGATTCTAGAATATTCGCATGACAATCTGTCGCCAGTTCGATTGAAACCAAGCTATTGTAGTTATGTATATAGCTTAGGGCAGTGACTTTCTTTCTTGAACCAGCTCTTCCTCCCAAAGGGGCTGGTGTGATTGTGGCACCAGACCCTTAGATTTTTCTGTGCTTATATGCACATCCTTAGATGTGTATGACATAAGCTGTATGTCTGAGATGAGGACTCTTCTACTCCTACAAGTCCTGGTGAGATCTGAGTCTGCATCAAAGGAGGCCCACAGTAACCTGAAGCACCATAACAGAGGAGGCTGCTGAGGGGAGGACGGCTCATAATAATGGCTGGAATGGAGGCAATGGAATGGAATCAACCACATGGAAACCACGTGTTTGATGTGTTTGATACCATTCCATTGACTCCATTCCAGACATCATTATGAGCCGTCCTCCCCACAGCAGCCTCCACTGCACCATACACTACATTAGACTGTCCATGTTCAATAGCCATATAATAGAGCTCTACATGTGGTTTAGATGATCAATGGGTGAAATATGTATTGAGTGGTGTTAGTGTTAGGGGACAACCATCATCAGTACTAATCTGATAGGCTGTCTACTAGTTTGTTTTTGTCCACTGGCCAGAGGGAAATCTGATGAAAGGTGGGGTGTTATTAGGGAGGCTCACTGACTCGTATTGTGTGTGTGAGAGAGCATGTTAATTCACCAAGGCCATGCTTGGGCTTTCAGACCATAAATATCAGAAGCGTGTTTTATTTAGTAAAGTCTCCTCTCGTTCGCTCATTTCCAATTTAGGACACGTTCTAGAAAGTAGAGATGAGAGCGAAAGAGAAGAGAGAAGAGAGGGGCGGTTGCTCTGGTGTTCCTTTCACTTTGTGATGTTTGCACACTCTGTTGCACAGCATTCATGCAAATCACCTCGTTTTGATCATTGATTTGTTTAAACATACACACTGGCAATTCAGTATCTTTTGTGTTTGTCAAGCATCACCCTGGCGACGCTCAGCGATTCGCCCCCGCACTAATCGCTAACAACCCATTAACTCACACACACAGTCACACACACACACTCCGACACTGAGTTCACATTCCAATGTTCTCCAAGTGTAATTACGCTTGCAATTACACTTATACTTTTCCTTTTGAAAACATGCACTCTACTCGTATTGAAATCATAGAAATTATTTTGCCTAGGGAAATCAAATATCTGGAAGGCATAAGTTGGTGGATGGCTGTTCAAAGCTGTTGCCTGTTTGCTTTTTCATGTTGACTGATTCAATGGTGCAATGTTCCCTGCTTCCATTCCATCCTCAACATCAAACAAGCTGTATGATACAGTCCATCTTACTGAGATTTAGCCTGATATCAAACCGTTGAAGATGTGTTGGGGATTTGAACGAAGGGTATACATACTCCATTCCTTATAATTCTGTTTGTAGTTAAACTGCGTTTAAAATAATGTTCATTGATTGTCTTTGATCCGGAGAAAACATCCCTCTACGAAATGTACATTTTCATACTCCAATCGTTATTTTTATGTTCTGTTTGGCAAAAAACTGCTCTTAACTCAACTACAGATTTTGCACTGATTGTCTTTGATTCTGAGAAAACATCCCTCTCAGTTTGGTGAACATGAGTCTTAGAACAAGTCTTGGCATAGACAGATCTGACTAATAACATGTGTTGGATCATGCTGAGTTTCTATTGCATGCTGTAGCATCACGCTATGGTTTTATTGCATGTTTTTAGTCTCTATCTGTGGTGCTACCATGCTGTAGTCTCTCCCTGTGGTGCTACCATGTTGTAGTCTCTCCCTGTGGTGCTACCATGTTGTAGTCTCTAGCTGTAGTGCTACCATTTTGTAGTCTTTACCTATGGGGCTACCATGTTGTAGCCTCTATTTGTGGTGCTACCATGTTGTAGTCTCTACCTGTGGTGCTGCCATGTTGTAGTCTCTATCTGTGGTGCTACCATGTTGTAGTCTCTACCTGTGGTGCTACCATGTTGTAGTCTCTATCTGTGGTGCTACCATGTTGTAATCTCTACCTGTAGTGCTACCATGCTGTAGTCTCTATCTGTGGTGCTACCATGTTGTAGTCTCTACCTGTGGTGCTACCATGTTGTAGTCTCTATCTGTGGTGCTACCATGTTGTAATCTCTACCTGTAGTGCTACCATGCTGTAGTCTCTATCTGTAGTGCTACCACGCTGGAGTCTCTACCTGTGGTGCTACCATGTTGTAGTCTCTCCCTGTGGTGCTACCATGTCATAGTCTCTATCTGTGGTGCTACCATGTTGTAGTCTTTACCTATGGGGCTACCATGTTGTAGCCTCTATCTGTGGTGCTACCATGTTGTAGTCTCTACCTGTGGTGCTGCCATGTTGTAGTCTCTATCTGTGGTGCTACCATGTTGTAGTCTCTATCTGTGGTGCTACCATGTTGAGTCTCTATCTGTGGTGCTACCATGTTGTAGTCTCTACCTGTAGTGCTACCATGTTGTTATAGTGCAGCAAACTGAAGCAAGACTAATAGGCAACTCACGTCTACTAATACACACACACACACACACGCTCATAAGGATGTATGAAAGTCAGTCCTCAGCCATAAGTGTCCTCACTTGAGCCAGCGAATAACTAGCTTTTTGGTGGCTCTGACAGGTAAGACGCTTCGGTAGGGCGATGAAGTGTGCTAGCAAGGTAGAGGTCCTGGAAAGCAGTACTCACTAAGTAGGCAGCGTGACGTGTGTTACACATGCACACACACACACACACACACACACACACACGCACACACACACACATACACACACACATACACACAAACACTGACTCTTTTGTATGTGTGTGTGTGTGCGTGCAAGCATGTCCCTGCCTGCCTCCCTGCATGCACTTCACGCTGCTACTAGTGTGCTTTGGACTTACTTGTAGTGATGCGTGTCGGCGCCCAACACAACTTCACTGTTCCCTGCAATCTGAATCTGAATTAGGAAATGTATTTTGCCCTGCGGCCATACTCTGTCTATCTCACAGAACAAGTGGGCATTTGATGAGGTGCTCCTCAGCCTCACTTACCTTGGTGTCTCTCCCACTGTCAGACCTAGTGTAGTGCAGCATCCAAACATCCTTCTCCACATCCCATGTGCTCTTTTTATTTCTCTATCTGTTGGTGTCTCACCCTCTCTCTCTCTCTCTCTCTCTCTCTCTCTCTCTCTCTCTCTCTCTCTCTCTCTCTCTCTCTCTCTCTCTCTCTCTCTCTCTCTCTCTCTCTCTCTCTCTCTCTCTCTCTCTCTCTCTCTCTCTCTCTCTCTCTCTCTCTCTCTCTCTCTCTCTCTCTCTCTCTCTCTCTCTCTCTCTCTCTCTCTCTCTCTCTCTCTCTCTCTCTCTCTCTCTCTCTCTCTGTCTCTGTCTCTGTCTCTGTCTCTCTCTCTCATCCCTGATTGGAAGAGCATCTCTGCATGCTGTGTGTGTACCTGTAGGGAGTGTTTGCCTCTGATTGGTACACCGAGTTTCACTCTTACATTACACATTTTGTGTGTGTGTTTGCGTGTGTGTGTGTTTGCGTGTTTGTGTTTGCGTGTGTTTGTGTGTGTATGTTTGTGTTTGTGGCCCCTTGTGCCCTCCCTCAGCCAGCTCAGTCTCTAATTGGCCACAGTGGGGCAAGAGAGAGAGTAGAAGCATTCATGAGCGGCGTGTCCGGGTTGGAGGGCCAAGGGGTGTGAGACCTGGCCTTAGTCTGCACTGCCTGCTGCATAATTAATTAACACCAACAGAACACTGTCAGAGAGTATTTACCCCTAAGATTAAATTAAATAAGCAAGCTAAGCAGCCTTTGTTTATCCTGCTCATGGAAGATCAATATCCAGACACAAGTGAATAGTTTTACAAGGGAGTTTGGGAAAGGGCTTTGTGAGAAGTCCAACTAGATCTGATAAAGTCTGTGAGTGAGAGAAGATAAGAGAGGTTTTCATTTTTTATTCCTGGATCAAATGCATCTGTGTTTTTTTAAGCCTCCCGAGAGGAGGAGGAGGGAGAGAGAGAAAGGAGGGAAGGTGTGAGGGATGACAAATGCTGCTGCGGCTGTTCTTATGACATGGCAGGCGTCCACGGCCGTTAGAAAAGAGCTTACGGAGAGAATCGCTGTGCTCCTTGACCTTGTGGGAGGCGGCGGCCTGATAAGTGTACCATTTCACTCCAATAAACCCCTGACCTCATGCATGCACAGACACACACACATACAGTAGAGCTTGATACTCCAGGCGTGCGTGTGTGTGCATGTGTGTGTGCGTGGATATATGTGTATAAGTCAAAACTCAATCTGACAGTAAGGTTAGAGAAGTAGGAGGAGGATGGTAAGAGGTTTAGGCAGGGATTTGAAGTCAAGGTGGTTGATATTGCAGAGCAGAAGAGAGAGGCCAAGGAGCAGAGATGGCTGGTTTGAAATTGAAGGTGTGTGTGCGTGTGAGCAGAAACTACTCTCCATGGTCAAACTACTCCAAAGTACATCCCCAAAGTATACTTTCCCTTTCCAAAAATACACTTTTCTCAACTTGTCTTTGATAGGCATGTCAGATCTGAGAGGTGCTGAGATGTGATGAAAGGTAGAGTGGGGAGGCAAAGGGGTGGCAGGAGGGGCGAACTGACCCCCTGTGGTGACACACATCACGCTGTTGTTGGGGTGACTGATGCCATGGCAACAGTAGCATCCTAATGTGGTCCCACCACAGTTGGGATCCATCTCCTCTTTCCAGACCTGCATTAAATATGAGCTTAGGACAGAAGAACTTAAGAGCCTTAGAATGGTTATTCAGACAGGTTATTATGTCTGTCATGTACCAGACAGTGAACCAGAAAGGACATGAACCTCAGTGTGTAAAATGTCAGCATAGGATGGCAAAGGGGGATCAAAGGCTTTCAAAGTCATCAAAACAAGGTCGTTCCCGCTCACAGATGTTGGACCCTTTTAAAGACCCTTCAGATAATAAGGATGTTCTGTCTGTGTGTGAAACAGATGTGAATATTATATAGTGGTATGGGTTCAGTGTGGGTGGTGTTAGGAGGGATGGGATAGTCTTGATTTGAGAGTGGATTGGGTTCAGTGTTGTTTGTCTGTTTGTGGGGGGCAGACTTGGATTATTCAACAGCTTTCTGATCTAGTTGACTTAGCTTGTCTGGAGGCTGCAGTCCTCTCCTGTGTGTTTGTCCATCATACAGTGCTTCCTGTGGTCCAGAGACTGATCTACCATCTGTCTGTCTGTCTGTCTGTCTGAGACTGACTCTGACTCTGCACTGCTCTCTAGCCACTGAACCACAACTTACTGCACCAGTCTCACTACCAACCAAGCTAACAGAGAGGGGTGGAGAGGAGAGGTGAGGATGAGGACAGGAGGGGGGTGGGGGAGAGGTGAGGATGAGGACAGGAGAGGGAGAGGGGTGGAGAAGAGAGGGGAGGAGAGGAGAGGAGAGGGACTGTCTGACGAGCATGTTCCTTAATAGGTGCTAATGACTCTACGGAGCTCAACAAAGTAGTGTGTGTTAGTGCATGGGTTTGTGACTGTACGTTTGTAAGTGTTTGTGATTTAGTGGTTAGGTGTCTTTTATTGACATGACCATGTGGAGAGTTAATGGGCCAAGAGGAGAGGGTAGAGAGAGAGAGAGAGAGAGAGATAGAGAGAGAGAGAGAGAGAGAGAGAGAGAGAGAGAGAGAGAGAGAGAGAGAGAGAGAGAGAGAGAGAGAGAGAGAGAGAGAGAGAGAGAGAGAGAGAGAGAGAGAGGGGGGAAAGAGAGAGAGAGAGGCATGTGTAGAATGAAAATAATCTCTTCCTTTTATCTCCATCTTTCTTCATCTCTCTCTCTCTCTCTTTATCCTGTAGGGGTGCAGCGTAGCCTCTGCTAAGTAGCAGGGTTACAGCCGTCAGCAGATTGTATGCATGGGTGCAAATGTCAAAGCAAGAGCCTCACAAAACCAGACTATCACCGTGTGTTAATAGTAGAGCCTGGACTTAATACTGATATAAAGATTTTATGAGACCTGGGATCAGATGGTAGTGCGCTTGATCTGACTGTCCATCTCTTCAACCAGCAGCCCAATGAGTGGTCATGAATGGCAATTCACTTCTCTATTCAACAGACTCCACCACATTTGCATCAATACAGAGATATACCATGATAGCAGAGGGATGTGTGTGTGTGCGCGCGTGTGTGTGTCTGCGATCAAATGCTTCCATCCAAGGACTATTTGGCATAAAGAACAGAAAAACAACACTACCCATGATGAAATCGTAAGAAATCAAATCTTTGGTATTGATGGTCTCTGGCCAGCCGATATTAAAGCTGGGGTACTATGTTATTGTGGTATTTGTGTGTTTGTGTGTGTTTGTTTGTGTGTGTGTGTGTGTGTTTGTGTGTGTCTGGGATCAAATGCCTTCATCCAAGGACTATTTAGCATAAAGAACAGAAAAACAACATTACCCATGATGCCTTTGTGGGTGAGGCCAGGCTCCAATCAACAGAAGATTTCCCTGTGGCAACATGATAAAAGACAAAACATATCAATCCCGAGTTCAGCTATTTTTGCTATGATGAAGGAACCCTGTAGATATTAGAATGAGGAATGACTCCATCACCACTGTATACTGTAGGTGTGAGATTAATCATAAGGAGTGATGCTCTGCTGTAGCTGACACTGTGTACTCGGAGGGAGTGAGTGTATTAGTTTAAATGATTTACCCTCAGTTATATCATACTTGAGTTTGATGTCTCTCTTGTTTTGATATAGTTTTATATTATTTGGTTGAGAGAGCTCACAGTTCAAACACTCGTTCTGCAACTATTTTCTATGTACTGTTTAAAGTACTTTTTCTTTCACTGCATATTATCAAACTTAATAAAGGCAATCATTCAGCATCAAGTGTCCACAGCTACTCAATATCCTACAGATTTACACCCCACTCACGTACCTTATCCTCCTTTCTCCTCCTACCTCTGATTTAAGCCACAGACCAACGTCAGACACTTTGACAAAACAACAGTCTAAAAATTTCCTCTCCTCTATCCACTCTCCCCCTCTCTCTCTCTCCGTATCTATTCATCGTCAGTCTCTGTCCTGCCCTGTTGTTAATTCTGGCCTGTGTTTGTCTGTGTGTGCTATAATAAATTGACTTTATTTATCACAGAGCAGCACTCTCATTTCCATAACTGCTCTCTGATAAGACATTCACTCACCTTGAGACTGAGTGAGGCCTTATGTCTATTTGTACGTCTACGCTTTGCATAAGTGTTTGTGTTTGTATGTACATATCTTGTACAAGTTCTTGTCTACACTAGCATTCCTATTTTTACGTTCAAGCCCCTTAGATAGGGAAGGGGGATACCTAGTCAGTTGCACAACAGAATGCACTCAACTGAAATGAGCCTTCCACATTTAAAGCCTCTGAATCAGAGAGGTGCAGTTGGCTAACTTAATCGACCTCCACATCCTCAGCGCCCAGGGAGAAGTTGCTGTTGGGCGTTAACTGCCTTAATCAAGGGCAGAACAGCAGATTTGCCCACCTTGCCGGCTCTGGGATGTGAACCAGCGACCTTTCAGTTACTAGACCAACACTCTTAACCACTAGGCTAACTGACGACATTGGAGGTTTGTGCATAAAGCCTACTTGTTAAATCAATATAATTATCTCAAGCAGGGGCGACCGTGGTACAGCATGGTACAACGCTCCCGTCTCAGCCGCCATGTTGACTGAGCACGTGCAGAAATGCATGGTGGCATGAAACATAAACCAACAAGTGATGCATTGCGTTCCTACCCAGGGTGCACCAGTTGTCACTTCAGATAAACAAAAACCAGGCTGCCTATCGATCACAGTCACGCAGACCGAGGCATATGTGTGTGTACGCGCGAGTGTGTGTGTTTTGAGAGCCACGAGAACCTTAATTAATCTTTCGTCCCCTCTCCATCCCCCATCTCCCCTCGCTTTGCCTTGGCATCCCCCACTCCACTCTGTCATTGTGTCCTGGTTTGTGAGTGAGTGAAGAGGGAGCCGGGGAGAATAAAGGAAGGAGAGAAAAAAGAGAGGAGAAAGATAATTAGAAAACAAACCTTGGAGGTGAGTGAAATCAGTCACCTGCACTCTGCTCCCCAGGTAAGAGACTGGGACACAGATAAGTCACAGTGAATAGCACTGTGCCCAAACTGTGCCTGAAGTCAGTTCCATCCATCACACCCTAACGTTAGGCTGCCACAGTCTCGGCCAATCAGCATGTGAACTAGATTCCCTCCCTGGCCAATCAAGACAGATATCAGATCTCCTCCCCATATCCAATCAAACAGAGCCCTTACAGAGACAGTGTCAGAGAATACAGACTATGGAACACTGAGATGAACCATGAAGTAATGTAGTGCAACACAGAACACACAGGATACTGTAGACTTTGCTCCTCATGGAACACTAGACACTCCCCATGGATCAGAGAACACGGCAACACCTACCATAACACTGTACATTAAACCAAGGACATGACTCACACAGTATAGAACAGAGACATACCGAATATGAACTCAGAACAATAGGGAACATAGATATATCTATTCAGTATAGAGTGTAATCACCATTGTCTGAGGGCTGAGCTGGTGTAATTTAGTGAATAGGAACTGAGAGAATAGGAACATAGAACTGGACTATACAGACTGTAACCACTGTTGTCTGATGTTGTAGATGGTGGAACCTGGGAGTGTAATTTAGTGAGGTGTAAAGTGTGTTTAATCCCCTGGCTCTAGTCAGGTTTATTAACGTGTGTGTGTGGCTTCCTGTGGCGGCCCCTGCCCAGACTCTCCTTGTTGTTAATTTACGAGCTCACACTCTCCTCTCAGGGTAACATCACTGTATTGCACCTGGGATAGAGATCATATGCCACACATGACATCACAATGGACACAGTACAGTAGGTACACAAGCAGGAGCACGCATGGAAGAGTGCATGGAGTAAAAGCATGGAGGAAAGCAGTCCACATACATACCTGGACTAGTGCATGCACAAACGTATGCACACTAAAAAGGGGACATAAAGACACTGTCTAAACAGAGTCTATGATCACTTTACTGTCCATTCACCCATGGAATCACACGTGGCTAAATCAACAGTGGTTTAAACCCACTAAACCATAATGGTTTGTTTAAATCTGACATTTAAACAGTCAGGGTTTATCTCTCTCACCAACCAGGGGTTTGAAAAAAACAAAACATTTTAGTTTCTCCTGAAAATACAATAACTGTGTATTCCACCGTGGCGCAGAGTTATAACTCCTCATTTTGCAAGAGTTTGACATTTGGAATAATTATTTATTGGGGAGCTGGTGTTCCAGGCCTCCCCTAGCCTCCTCCCCTGGTATTGCTGGTATTGAGCAGGGCTGAGGACTATTGATCCAACCCTCACTGTATTTCATTGGTTCTAATGAAACACAGGTCCACAGTGGAATATGAATACCACCACACACACACACACACACACTGGGCTGTGTGTGTGTGTGTGTGTGTGTGTTTATTTTTCCTCCATAAAATAAAATATAATTACTCTGCTACTCTGTCAGACTGGGCCCACCATGGACTTTTCCATTCTCTCTCTCTTTTTCTCTTTTCGCTGCCTCTATCTGTTTGTTCACATGTAGAGCAGCAGATAATGCCTCTCGCTGGCAAACTACCCCAAGAAAAACATGAACTCGCCAAACACACGTCGTCCCATAGGTGAACCCATTTCTCCGGTTATCTGTCTGTGTGTGTGTGTGTGTGCATTTGTGTGTGCGTGTGTCATCACTCTCAGTCCCAACCCACCCCTTATGTGTGTTTGAAGGGAGAAAGGCTGTGAGAGTGTGTCTGTACAGGGGCAGACTGGGACAAAAAGTCAGAGCTGGCAATTCAGCCACACCAGCCCACATCATTCTCTTTGTTTTCCGCTGTTGTCACTCTGTTGTCACTTTGTCTATCTGTCTGTCTGTCTGTCTGTCTGTCTGTCTGTCTGTCTGTCTGTCTGTCTGTCTGTCTGTCTGTCTGTCTGTCTGTCTGTCTGTCTGTCTGTCTGTCTGTCTGTCTGTCTCTCTGTCTCTCTGTCTGTCTCTCTGTCTATGTCTGTCTGTCTGTCTATGTCTGCCTACATCTGTTTGTCTGTCTGTCTCTCTGTCTATGTCTGTTTGTCTGTCTGTCTGTCTATGTCTGCCTACATCTGTTTGTCTGTCTGTCTCTCTGTCTATGTCTGTCTGTCTGTCTGTCTGTCTGTCTGTCTGTCTGTCTGTCTGTCTGTCTGTCTGTCTATGTCTGTCTGTCACTCCTAAGTGTTAATTGCTACTACATATAGAGCCAACATATTAAGGAACTGGCAATACATCTGTGTCTCTCGGTTTTCTTCCTACCTCCACTGCACTCACCTCTGATCTGTCTCTGCTAAGCATTCTTTCCCACAGTACTGGTACCAGAAGACCAGGGGACCTCACTGCCTGTGCCGGGACCAGCAACATCCTAGTTGTGAATGAATAAACACGTTTAGTAGATAAAGAAGAAATGTGACATGTTTCAGGAAACTAGACATATGTCGCAAGTCACGACTTCACAGGAGAGGCATTTGAACGTTTATTTTTTATTTTTTATTGAAAAAATCGTTTTTTTGGCAGAAATGCCTTCTGGAACATTTGAACTTTCGTGTGTCTTAATATCGAACTTGTATGCCATCTGTAAATAAGAATAAAGTTGTTAAATTACGAGCCTAGTTGGTTTAGCCACAGAAAAAGACAGGAACCTTCCCGCTAGCCATGATTGGCTGAAATAATGAATGGGCTGGACATGCCGAGAGATGAGTTTCGGATTGGTCTGCCGTGTTGCATCTTCTGTCTATAAAATGAGCTGCTCGTTATGTGTAGATAATTATTTATACTGCAGTTTTTTCGAAAGATATAACGTTAGCCATGGAGAACTGCAAACGTGTTGCTACTGCTCTCAATGACATTGCTGCCCTGAATTTATCAGGCGCTATCGACAAAGGTCAGTGGGAAAAAGTTGTGATGGACTACTACTCTCTGACTCTGTAAATGAATCAGATGTTGAGTAAATCCCTGATTTAGGTAGAAACATTTTCATTGAAGAAGACATTGTAGAGTCTTCTGATGACAGTGATGGGGAAGAAACTGCGATCAACAGTGTTGTTGTCATGGAAGAAGTTGACCAAGTTTTGAAATCAGTGGAATGTCTGGTAGAAGCAGAGTATGATAAGGAGAGGAATACAATTCTGGCGTTTGATTGCAAATGCAGAGGGAGTCGAAAAGAACACAGAAGGCTGTTGTATAAAACACCTGTCTTACATCTTCAAACTAAGGGCAACCATGGTATCCGTGACAGAAAGGGAGAAATCTGATGATTCTTATGACATTGCACACAGTCAGTGTGAACCAGAGTGACTTGACACAACGGGCCAAGCAAGCTGTACAAACAAAACGGAAACGACACAGGACATCTTATTTAATGAAAGGGGTTGCAGTCTGTCGTGAAGCGTCCATCCATGTACACGGGTAAGAGTCTAGCTACAGTTTCAGATATTATACGTTTCTAATTTTGTCAGAAAGTTGTTTTCATTGCAAGTTAAAGCTTACTGTTAGCTAGCTAGCTGACGTTAGGTGGCTGGCTTGCTAGCTAACATTACGTGTATGATCTGTGTAGTAATATTATCTCTAACATTGAACCTATTTGGTTAACTTTACTTGCTATGACAATCGGTTGGTATTGCTAGTACTCTATGGATTGGGATTATGGTTAGCTAGCTACATTTCTAAACAAAAGACCCCAAGTTAAAGCGTACTGTTAGCTAGCTAGCTGACGTTAGATGGCTGGCTTGCTAGCTAACATTACGTTTATGATCTGTGTAGTAATATTATCTCAGCAAGCAATTTGCAATGCTAGTTATAGCCTAATGTTAGCTAGCTAACTAGCTAACATTGAACCTATTTGGTTAACTTTAGCTATGGATTGGGATTATGGTTCATTGTTTAGCTAGCTAGCTAGTTACATGTCTAAACAAAAGACTCCAATTCGCGAGATGATTACATGACCCATCAAGTTAGCCAGGTGTGTCTGACGATGATTACGGCTATCTATTGTATAATAATGCTAAAATATTTGTATCTGGAATTTGTCTTTCAGCATGAGTAGAACACACCTGACTCTCCTCCACCAGTCATACAAGGATAATGGTCTAATGCCTCCCATCAAAAAGAGAGCTGGCCCAAGCAAGCACAGGTTACACCTGAAGCATGAGGACTTGCAGCGAGTTGAGAACTTCATCAACAACTACGCAGAGGATAATGCAATAGTCTTACCAGGACGCCACACAGGACACAAACACTTTGGTGGAAAGCTGCTGCCATCTCATGTGACAAAAGCAGCGGTGTTTCGATGACAACACTTGGTATGTATAGCATAAACAACACGTTTTGATTATCTCATTTACCTCCAACATGATTGGCACTACTTTTATTGATTTCACATTATTTCTGTATTTTCCAGAGGTACGTGTAGTCGGGCAGTCTTCCTTCAGAAATCTGTGGAGAAATTGCTGCCCCACATCTCAAGCACTAAGCCCAGGACAGACCTGTGCAAGAGCAGCATCTCCTGCTTGTTCAGAGTGAGCGGTCTGTCTACCAGAAGATGGTTGCTGACTGCAAGACCACCTGTCAAGACATGCAGTTTTCTCTGGGGGGCCCTACTGAACCAGCAAGCAAAGACATCAGGATGCATTACAGCTTTGATTTTGCTCAACAAGTAAGCAACACTTCCTCCTTTCTACTGATTAAGGACATAGATAGATAGATACACACACACACACACACACACACACACACACACACATATATACAGCTGGGAAAAGTCGGAAGTTATATACACTTAGGTGGGAGTCATTAAACCTCATTTTTCAAATCCACTCCACAAATTTTTGTGTAACAAACTATAGTTTTGGCAAGCGGGTTAGGAATTATTTTGAGAAAACAATAGACAAATTAATTTATAATTATAGTATAAATCAAGAAGTTTACATAACTGACTGTGTTTAAACAGGAAAATCTCCAGAAAATGATGTATGGCTTTTGATAGGACGAATCAATTGAGTCACTGGAGGGTATTGTGGATGTATTTCAAGGCCTACCTCAAACTCAATACCTATTTGCTTGACATCATGGGAAAATAAAAAGAAAGCCGTGGTACTCTTCAGCCAAAAATATTTGTAGACCTGCACAAGTGATTATTTGGAGCAATGCCCGAAGGTAACGATCTGTACAAACAATAGCATGCACAATTGTAAAAATGGGGACACGCAGCCATCATACGCTTGGAAGGAGAGTGTCTCTAGAGATGAACGACTTTTGAGAAAAGAAATAATCCAGAAAACACAAAAGACCTTGTGAAGATGCTGGAGAAAACAGAGAATAAAAGTATCTATGATTCACAGTAAAAACAAGTCTATATGGACATAACCTGAAAGGCCACTCAGCAAGGAAGAAGCCACTGCACCAAAACCATATAAAACTGAGACTAGGTTTGCAACTGCACATGGGGACAAAGATCAACCTTTGGAGAAATGTTGGTTGGGATGAAACAAAAATAGAACTGTTTGTAAGAATCGTTATTTTTGGAGGAAAAAAGGGGGTTGCTTGGTGGGAAGAACACCCATCCCAAGGTGAAGCACGGGGGTGGCATCATCATGCCAGTAGGGGTGCTTTTGCTGCAGGAGAGGGACTGGGTGCACTCAATAAAGATGAATCATGAGGAAGGAAAATTATGTGGTATATTGAAGAAATCTGAAGACATACAGGAGTTAAATGGTGCAAAATGGGTCTCTCCGAGTGGAAATGATAAGCATTACTTCCAAAGTTGTGGCAAAATGGCTTATGGTTAAACAAAGTAAGGTATTGGAGGGATATCACAAAGCCCGACTAATCCTAGTAGAAAATGTGTGGGCAGAACTGAAATAAGGCGGGAAAACCTAAAACGACTCAGTTACACCAGAAAATAGGCAAAATTCACCCAACTTATTGAATTGTGGAAGGACTGAAACGTTTGAACCAAGTGAAAGATTTTAAAGGCAATGCTACCAAATACTAATTGAGTGTATGTAAATTTGACCCACTGGGAATGTGTGATGATAACAAACATATTATTCTGACATTTCACATTCTTAAAATAAAGTGGTGATTAATGACCTAAGACATGGAATTTTTATAGATTTGAAATGTAGGAATTGTGAAAACTGAGTTTAAATGTAGTTGGCTAAGGTGATGGAATGACTTAAAGATGTAATGGGAAGCAGGGAAGTTCAAAGTGTGTAAAGACACACAGACTGAAGGGGTGAAGGATAATTAATTTTTAATATGAATTGTCTTTTGTTGTTTGAAGGTGAATATGATCTGATGCAGTCCATTATTTAACCTCGAAGGGAAAAAAGATATAAAAGGATATAGCAATAGGAGCAGAAAATGAACTTCACAACTAAGTTGGGGAAAAAGATGGATCTGAATTGTGACAACTGCAATGGCCAAAACAAGAACAAGTTTGTCTGCATGGGAGGAATGCACAAGCTCCACCACAGTCTGGACCTTCACTTCCGGGATCACAGGCCACACTGCCAAGTTTGCCTCCGACTGGTGCTTCGGCCTCATCAAGCAGGTTCAGGAAAGACCAGGAGTGAACACTTTGCGAGATTGCTGGTGTTGTGAAGGACAGCACTGTGAGAGGGGTCAACATCCCACAGCTGGTTGGACTGAGAATGGCGATGGTGATGGTGCAAACTATGGCTGGCAACAAATCAGGCGCTAACAGATCAAGCAGTAACATTTAGGTGAATATAATGACTTCCATTGTATTGTATGAGGTTACTTCTATCTAAACTTGGGAGGTGAATTGATGTTATGTAAGGTTGTAAGGTTCTCAATTGTTTTGTTATTTCCTGTTTTACAGCTTCGATGCTTGGAGCCTGGTGTTGTTGTCGCCATGGAGGCGTTCAGACTCAGTGGAAGTTTCAGCTGCGGGGAACTGACATCCTTCCTCCCATAGACGGTCTGCCTGTACAAGCACCACCTGGACTGGACACAGCTAGACAAACGAATTAGAAGAACAGGGATGCGAGAAGAGGAAATATATCCTGCACCAAATCAAGGGCAGGACCAGAAACACCTCGAATATAGATTCCCTGTTCATGCGTGGTCGTAAATCAGTTATTACTGGGGGGCGATTTCTCAGTACTTCAGCACTATCTGCAGTGCCTCTATTCACATGACTCCCTCCCAACACACCCACCATATCGCTGCTGCTATATTTATTTTTTTTTATCTGCTGCTAGCCACTTTAACCCCTGATTGTATACATATAATACTCATCTATCACCAGTATCACTGATATCAAGTATTGATATATTCTGGCAAATACTGTATATTATTTTTGTTATTTCTTAGAATGGACACTTGCTTTTTTTTTATATTGACACTATCTATTTTTGATATTGGATATGAAGTAACATTTCACTGTACCGTTAACTTGTAGAGACCATCCACTTAGCAAGCTGGGGGTTATAGATTTTTTCACATGACCCATCAATTTAGATAAGGTGGTTGGTAAGTGTATCAATATTTATAAAAGATTTTTATTGGAATTTCGGATTTTTCCTTATTGTAGGCTACTACTTTTAACACTTAGTTTAATCTTTACTACACTATCACTGTTTAACACATGATCTGCATGTGATCCTTAAAGAGATGGGGTGGGGCTGGCTTAAGAGGGTGGAACAATGCTGAATGGGGTGTTGACAAAGAAGAGTCTCCAGTAGGTGTACGAAACATTAAGGGCTATTTTCTCAAAAGTGGTTTACAAGTTTATAACTGAAGCAGAATTACTTTCCCATTGTTCTCAAATGCAGTGTGATGAGATACATTTTGTGTAGCCCTGTGTCTCTGCGTATCAATGTAAAAACACAATTTCAAATTTTGATAAGACCGAATAAGGGCGGTCACAACAATTACAGAATAAATGCCTAATAGATGACCATTGGCTCATAATACCTTATGAAAGCTTCTAACTACTTATATTGCAAATATAAGTGCTGGTTGTCTACTGTCACGCCCTGACTCTGGGGACTCTTATTTGTTGAGTCAGGGTGTGATTTTTATGTTGTGATTGTTATGTTGTATATTTGGTATGTGTGTATTTTATGTTGGTCGGTGTGGTAATCGAGAGGAGCTGTGGTTTGATTGGTCCATACTTAGGCAGCCTATTGGCTCTGAGTGGGTTGTGGGATCGTTCCGTGTTAGGTATGTTGTTTGTGTACTTGACTTCACGTGGTTGTTTGGTACGTTGTTTATTCAGTTCTAATAAACATGTATGCATATCACGCTGCGCCTGGGTCTGACCCGCTCATGAACGAACGTGACAGAAGATCCCAACAAACGAGGACCAAGCAGCGTGTCCAGGAGCAGACAGCATGGACATGGGAGGAGATCCTGGAAGGAAAGGATCCTGGACTTGGGAGGAGATTCAGGCCGGGATGGATCGCCGTCCTTGGGAGGAGACAGTGGAGACGCGGTATAGAGAGAGAGCAGCGGCAACGCAGAAGGCGCCGGCCGAGGAAGAAGCCCGAGAGACAGCCCCAATAAAACATTTTTGGGGGGGCTAAAAGGGTGGACTTGGCGGAGCCTAGTGTGAGGCGTGGTGACTGGGCAGGCTCCGTGTTATGCGGAGCTACGTACTGTGTCGCCAGTGACGCCGGCACAGTCCTGTACGTCCTGTGCTTGCAGACCACGCTACGTGCCGTGGCGAAGATGGGCATCCAGCCAGGACGGGGTGTGCCGGCTCAACGCTCCTGGTCTCCATACGCTTTCGGTCCCTCATATCCTGCGCCGGTTCTACGTACTGTATCGCCAGTACACGTGCACAGCCCAGTGCGTCCCTGTGCAGCGCCCGCATGTGTAGTGCGAAAGTGGGTAGCCAGCCAGGACGGGTTGTGCCAGCTCTCCGCTCCAGACCTCCAGTCCGCCTTCGCAGTCGGTCGGCCCGTTCCTGCTTCTCGCAGCAAGCCAGTGGTGCGTCGCCAGCCCGGCCCGTTCCTGCTCCTCGCACCAAGCCAGTGGTGCGCATCGCCAGCCCCTGCCCGTTCCTGCTCCTCGCACCAAGCCAGTGGTGCGGCGCCAGCCCGGCCGCTGTTCCTGCCTCGCACCAAGTGAGAGGTGCGCGTCGCCAGCCCGGTCGGCTTGTTCCTCCTCGCACCAAGACAGTGGTTGCGCGTCGCCAGCCCGGCCCGGCCAGTTCCTGCTCCTCGCACCAAGCCAGTGGTGCACGTTTTCAGCCCGGCCGCTGTTCCTGCCCCTCGCACCAAGCCAGTGGTGCGCGTCGCCAGCCCGGTCCGGCCTGTTCCTGTCCCGCACCAAGCCAGTGGTGCGTGTCGCCAGTTCGCCGGCCTGTTCCTGCTCCTTGCACAAGCCAGTAGTGCATGTTCCTAGTCCGGTTCGGCCCGTCTGCTCCTTGCACCAGACCAGTGGTGAGTGTGTCCAGTCCGGCACGGCGTGCTCGTTCCACGGTGCTGGTCGGCACCAGTCAGTAGCTCCAGTCGGAGTCGGAGAGCAGTCCGCTCCACCAGTGCCTGATCCAGCTCCGGTAAGCTGCTCCAGTCCGAGCCAGAGAAGTTCGCTCCACCGGTGCCTGATCCAGCTCCGGTCAGCGGCTCCACTGGGAGCCGGAGCAGTCCGGGCTCCACCGGGGTCCAGTCCAGATCCGGTCAGCGGCTCCACTCGGAGCCAGAGCAGTCCACTCCACCGGTGCCCAGTCCAGCTCCGGTCAGCGGCTCCAGTCCGGAGCCTGAGCAATCCGCCCACGGTGCCGGTCCAGCTCCGGCCAGTGGCTCCAGTCCAGACTCCAGACGGTCGAGCCCCTCTCCAGGTTCAGGGTCTCCCACACCAGGTTCCAGACAGGGCTTGGAGTATAGTGGGAGGAAGGAGAGGGGGAAGCAGCGTGCCGAGGTCCAGACCAGACCAGGGGCGCAACAGGTAGGCGGAGAATAGGTGGTGGTCACGCCCGAGCCGGATCCGCTCCGAGGCGGAATGCCCACCCGGCCCTACCCTGTTAGGTAAAGGTTGTGCGGTCGGAGTCCGCACCTTTGGGGGTACTGTCACGCCCTGACTCTGGGGACTCTTATTTGTTGAGTCAGGGTGTGATTTTCTATGTTGTGATTGTTCTATGTTGTATATTCTGGTATGTGTATTTCTATGTTGGCCGGTGTGGTTCCCAATCAGAGGCAGCTGTCGCCGTTGTCTCTGATTGGGGACCATACTTAGCAACACTACTGGGTTGTGGGATCTTGTTCCGTGTTAGGTATGTTGTTTGTGTACCTTGGACTTCACGTTTGTTTGTTGTTTTGTAGTTGTTTATTTAGTTCTAATAAACATGTATGCATATCACGCTGCGCTGGGTCTGACCCGTTCATGAACGAACGTGACACATACATGTCCCCCCATATCCTAAAGGTTAATTACTATTACATATATAATATGGCGCCAAAATATAAATAAACTGTCAGTACATGTGTCAGTGTGCCTCTCTTTCTCTCTGTTTTCTCCCTACCTCCACTACGCTTGACTGCTGCAGCAGCAGCTGAGATGTCTGTGCTGCTGATCATCACTGGGACCAGGGTACCACACTTCCTGTGCTGGGCCCAGCTACCCCCTAGGGTAACACTTTATTTTAAGGGCATTTACAAACTGTTTGCTCATCATTTATTAATCATTACTCCACATTTGTAAATGTTAGTAAGATAGTTAGAAGGATTACTGTTAGACTATTCCAGGTATTCCTTAAAGAGGTAGGGTTTCAAGTGTCTCCCGAAGGTGGTCAGTGACACTGCTGTCCTGGCGTCGTGGGGGGAGCTTGTTCCAGTTCCAGAGCAGCAAATAGTTTTGACTGGGCTGAGTGGGAACTGTGCTTCCGTGAGAGGTAGGGGGCTAGCAGGCCAGAGCTGGATGAACGTAGTGCCCTCGTTTGGGTGTAGGGTCTGATCAGAGCCTGAAGGTAAGGAGGTGCCGTTCCCCTCACAGCTCCGTGAGGCAAGCACCATGGTCTTGTAGTAGATGCGAAAGGCGTCAACTGGAAGCCAGTGGAGCGTGCAAGGAGGAGCGGGGACATGAGAGAACTTGGGAAAGTTGAACACCAGACAGGCTGCAGCGTTCTGGATAAGTTGTAGGGGTTTAATGGCACAGGCAGGGAGCCCAGCCAATAGCGTGTTGCAGTAATCCAGACGGGAGATGACAAGTGCCTGGATTAGGACCTGTGCGCTTCGTGTAAGGTAGGGTCATACTCTGCAAATGTTGTAGAGCATGAACCTGCAGGATCGGGTCACCGCTTTGATGTTAGCGGAGAACAACAGGGTGTTGTACAGGGTCACGCCAAGGTTCTTTGCACTCTGGGAGGAGGACACAATGGAGTTGTCAACCGTGATGGCGAGATCATGGAGCGGGCAGTCCTTCCCCGGGAGGAAGAGCAGCTCCGTTTGCTGAGGTTCAGCTTGAGGTGGGATCCGACATCCACACTGATATGTCTGCCAGACATGCAGAGATGCAATTCGCCACCTGGTTATCACAAGGGGGAAAGGAGAAAATTAATTGTGTGTCGTCTGCGTAGCAATGATAGGAGAGACCATGTGAGGATATGATAGGAGCCAAGTGACTTGGTGTATAGAGAGAATAGGAGAGGGCCTAGAACTGAGCCCTGGGGGACACCAGTGGTGAGAGCACATGGTGCGGAGACAGATTCTCGCCACGCCACCTGGTAGGAGCGACCTGTCAGGTAAGACGCAATCCAAGAGTGAGCAGCGCCGGAGATGCCCAACTCGGAGAGGGTGGAGAGGAGGATCTGATGGTTCGACAGTATCAAAGGCAGCAGATAGGTCTAGAAGGATAAGAGCAGAGGAGAGAGAGTTAGCTTTAGCAGTGCGGAGAGCCTCCGTGACACAGAGAAGAGCAGTTTCAGTTGAATGACCAGTCTTGAAACCTGACTGGTTTGGATCAAGGTCATTCTGAGAGAGATAGCAGGAGAGTTGGCTAGAGACGGCACGCTCAAGAGTTTTGGAGAGAATAGGAAAGAAGGGATACTGGTCTGTAGTTGTTGACATCGGGAGGGATCGAGTGTAGGTCTTTTTGAGGAGGGGGTGTAACACTCGCTCTCTTGAAGATGGAAGGGACATAGCCAGCGGTCAAGGATGAGTCGATGAGCGAGGTGAGGTAAGGGAGAAGGACTCCGGAAATGCTCTGGAGAAGAGAGGAGGGGATAGAGTCAAGCGGGCAGGATGTTGGGCGGCCGGCCATCACAAGTCGCAAGATTTCATCTGGAGAGAGAGGGGAGAAAGAAGTCAAAGTGATAGGGTAGGGCAGGTGAGCAGGACCAGCGGTGTCATTTGACTTAATAAATGAGGATCGGATTCGTTAATCTTCTTTTCAAAAGGTGAGAAGTCATCCACAGAGAGGGAGGAGGGAGGGGGAGGAGGAGGAGGATTCAGCAGGGAGGAGAAGGTGGCAAAGAGCTTCCTAGGGTTAGAGGCAGAGGCTTGAAATTTAGAGTGGTAGAAAGTGGCTTTAGCAGCAGAAACAGAGGAAGAAAATGTAGAGAGGAGGGAGTTTAAAGATGACAGGTCCGCAGGGAGTCTAGTTTTCCTCCATTTCCTCTCGGCTGCCCGGAGCCCTGTTCTGTGAGCTCGCAATGAGTCGTCAAGCCACGGAGCAGGAGGGGAGGACCAAGCCGGCCAGGAGCATAGGGGACATAGAGAGTCAAAAGATGCAGAAAGAGAGGAGAGGAGGGTTGAGGAGGCAGAATCAGGAGATCGGAGGGAGAAGGATTTAGCAGAGGGAAGAGATGATAGGATGGAAGAGGAGAGAGTAGCGGGAGAGAGAGAGAGCGAAGGTTGCAACGGCACATTACCATCTGAGTAGGGGCAGAGTGAGTAGTGTTGGAGGAGAGCGAGAGAGAAAATGATACAAAGTAGTGGTCGGAGACTTGGAGGGGAGTTGCAGTGAGATTAGTAGAAGAACAGCATCTAGTAAAGATGAGGTCAAGCGTATTGCCTGCCTTGTGAATGGGGGTCGGTGAGAGGGTGAGGTCAAAAGGAGAGAGTGGAAAGAAGGGACGTAGGGAGGTTAAAGTCACCCAGAACTGTGAGGGGTGAGCTATCCTCAGGAAAGGAACTTATCAAGGCGTCAAGCTCATTGATGAACTCCCCAAGGGAACCTGGAAGGCGATAAATGAAAGGATGTTAAGCTTGAATGGGCTAGTGACTGTGACGGCATGGAATTCAAATGAGGAGATAGACAGATGGATCAGGGGGAAAAGAGAGAATGTCCACTTGGGAGAGATGAGGATTCTTGACCGTTCGCACTGACCAGATGCTCGGGGTATGCGAGAACACATGATCAGACGAGGAAAGAGCAGTAGGAGTAGCAGTGTTTTCTGTGGTAATCCATGTTTCCGTCAGCGCCAAGAAGTCGAGGGACTGAGGGTCACATAGGCTGAGATGAACTCTGCCTTCTTGGCCGCAGGAACGGCAGTTCCAGAGGCTGCCGGAGACCTGGAACTCCACGTGGGTGTGCGCGCAGGGACCACCAGGTAGAGTGGCAGCAGCCACACGGTGTGAAGCGTTTGATGGCTGTGTAGAGAGGAGAGAACAGGGATAGACAGACACATAGTTGACAGGCTACAGAAAAGGCTACAATAATGCAAAAGAGATCGGAATAAAATTAATTAATCTGGGGAAGCG
The DNA here is from genome assembly GCF_020615455.1 of Coregonus clupeaformis. Classification (NCBI taxonomy): domain Eukaryota; kingdom Metazoa; phylum Chordata; class Actinopteri; order Salmoniformes; family Salmonidae; genus Coregonus; species Coregonus clupeaformis. The sequence goes on from NW_025533464.1 coordinate 26,270, forward strand.
AGAGAGCGGGGCCTCCTCACTTACCTTTCACTGAAAACACTCAAATATAACTCTCCCAACTTCCAGTTTAGAAATTATAATTGTTGTAAACTACAGCGGTTGAATTTTTCTAGGAATAGACTCTAATTTAGTTTATTCAGCTAGCTAACTTGGTACAGTATTCTTCTGTGAAAACCGCCAAGGGCACCGTATCCTATGACGCCATAGCTAACTAGCATGCTAGCATCCAATAACACACGGTTTAGCACCAATACTTGGTTACAACAAACTACCAATAGTGTGTAAACACATTAAACAGATAATTCGTGTCCGTGTCTTGTTCCTTTCATAACGAGAAATAATTAAACGTTGGCTAGCTAGCACATGCTGTTACTCATCCTGGTAGTGAATTAATAAACTATTAGAGAAGAAAATCCCTGAATAAATGGCTTATTTAATACTACACTTATAACAGCCTAACTACATATTTCAAATTAGTGCATTTCAGTTTCCCCTGCCCACTTTAGATAAGAGTTTAAATATTAGCGGACAGCGGAGTCACTGACCACCTTCCGGAGACACTTGAAACCCCACCTCTTTAAGGAATACCTGGGATACGACAAAGGAATCCTTCTACCCCCCCCTACCCCACCCCCCCAAAAAATATTGTAAAGTGGTTGTCCCACTGGCTATCATAAGGTGAATGCACCAATTTGTAAGTAGCTCTTGATAAGAGCGTCTGCTAAATGACGAAAATGTAAATGTAATGTATTAGGCTGCATATAATTCAGTTGAAGAAAACAGAGAGCGAGAGAGAAGAAGATAGAGACTGCCAGTTCCTCAATGTTTTGGCTGTAGCCAATGGCTACAGTAGCCCTTTCCTGTAGTCAAATGACCTAGTGGCCTCATGGGTGGAATGTTATTCGTATTTTTCATAATTTCATATTTAATAAACACTGTTTAAAAAAAACTGCAGAACATCCGGTGTTTCTATGTCAAACAGTTTTGTTATAATTCAGTCTTCTGTGATGTATATAAAGTGTAATATTTGAGGCAACCTAAAAATGTAATACATTTCAACTCTATATCTGCCATGGTACAGGTGTCTTCTTTTTTAACACCATAACCGTGTGTGAGGTGTATACTTTTGTTTCAAAGTAGATTTGTTTAAGACTACCAAGAAACTCTTGTGACCCAGATTTAGACTACTGCAGTAAAAGGTTGGAACTGGCGGTCTCGCTCTCTCCCTCTCTCTCAGTTTTCTTCTATTGAATTCAACATACAATCTTCTGTTTTCTGTCAAAGAACGATGCCGGCACTAGTTTGTGTGGATGCGGATAGATTTTCAGCGTTGCGCTTCGTTTGACAGTGCCATGTTCATATGCGTATCTTTCTGCCAAGAAGTGACGGGCCTTTCAGCGAATGAAATAAGCGGGAAATAGACCTTCCAGACTTCGGTGTGGTGGCTATGTAATGTAATCCGACACCAGTGTCACTTGTTACTACAGCTCATAAACTCACCGCTGGGCTGAAGAGACTGACATTCAGAAACGAATGAACATTGATAAAACGATTCAAATACACAGACAGTCCCCAAATTGACCTTCATTGTAATACATGACTGTCACGCCTACCCTGCTCCCTCCCTCCGGCGCTCGACGTTGCCGGTCTACTAACCACCTGTCCTGGCAACCCACATTGCGTACACCTGGCAACCATCATTACGCACACCTGCTTCCCATCATTAAGCACACCTGGACTTCATCACCACCCTGATTACGCTCCCTTCATCAGGCAGTATTGGTTTTGGTTACGTCTCCTGTTCTGTATTTTCGGCATGTTTATTATGATTAAACTCACTTCTGCACCTGCTTCCTGACTCCCTGCGTATACGTTACAACGATAACTTGTGTTTAGTAAAAAGCGCTGTCTAAATGGCTAGTAGGTAGTTATTGCCTTAACTATGTGTTATAAAAGCCAATCTAATGACTTGTTAGGCTATATTGCAAGTAGCCTAGTGTCTAAACGTTCTCCCGAATCCCCCTTCCCTAATTAGCCTACTATATATTTCCCTACAATAAACAGCCAAAACATTAGGCCTAACTGCAGCAGTAGGCTACATGATGTGTCAGTGTGCGTGACTGTGTCTTTGTGTTCTTCCTACCTCGATTGCACCACAGCAGATGATCTGTCATTTCACAGCACTCGGACCAGCAGAACCAGAACTTTTAGCAAATAAGACGGTTCATTTCACATAATTAGCAGCGTCGGCCTCAAGCCCTTTTTTGGTCCCTCTATGTTTTTTCGGCACCACCTTTCCATCTTTCTGTTTTGACTGAGTGACTGACAGAGCCAGAGCCTGTCTCACTCTCTTTGATAATGCACGTTTGACTTTGAATGTGAATTTGCGCGTCCTCAGCTCAGCCAAACAGCAAACCGGGCTGGCCCACTGGTCAGGCAAATGCTCAATATAGATGATTATGACAACAGAGAAATAGGGCAAAAGTAATTTTAAAAAACAGGCTCATGGGCCGCCGGCCATGTCCAGTATATACTTTTAATATAAATGTATATATTTTTTTGTCAATTTCTGCCTGCCCACTCTAATAAATATGGTCCGGCCTTTATGGCATTTGCCAGAATTGCCAGATGGCTAATCCGCCCATGTGTCTGTATGAATGTAAATGTTAATATGGTTGTTATGAGCGTGTGTGTGTGTGTCCGTACATGTGCATATGGTAACATGTTCCTTATGTAAGCTGTTTCTTTTCACCACCCGGGCCCTTGTAGTCTCATTACACATGCTGATACAGGAGATGGTCTTATCAGCCTCACCCACACTCTCTCTCCACTCATGTTCTCCTAATGTCTCCTGGAGTTTTCTCTCTGACATCAGATTGTCTGATAGGGGCTCTGCATGAGTTTTTATTTAAATATGAGATAAATATGAGATTATGATTATGATGTATTTTAGTCTTCTTCTGCAGCGTAGATTGAACCTCTATGTCTGTGTGAGTTGTTAGTAGTGCTCAGCATGTCAGCACACATTAACGTGGCCAGAGCTGGAACAGCACACAGAGAGAGGGAGGAGAGAGAGGAGTGGTATTATATGAATAAGGACAGCTCTGTTCTAAACTATGCATTGGAACTGTAGGTGGTCAGAGTGAATGTGAGGACACTTCATTCACACTACTTTGTGGAAGAGTTGTATGACATTCAGTAACTTCAGATAGATAATGCTAAAGGTTTAACAAAGTAATCCAGCTTTCTCATGAATGTCTGTGGCTACTTTGTCCCCAGGTGACCCTGACAAGATCAGAGTTCAAAGTGCATGGGTGAGCAGTCTGGCCAATCAGATGGCTCGGGTGGAACCAGCCATACAGGTTCAAGGTCACATGTTGCCATGGTGATCTATCTTTATCATTTATGAGCAAGATAGATGGTTGGTGGCTGTTTTGTATCGCAGATATAATTACTCCTGTCCAGTCAGAAACAGTGTTTCATGGAAGATGAGTTGAATAGGAAGAGGATGGAGGGATGAAGGGGTAAGGAGGAGGGCATCTAAGAATAGCAGTGTCTAGATGGGGAGAGCATAGAACGAACGTAGGCAGACCAGAGTGACCAAGGGCAAGGTCGTGGTCACTGTTCCATCCTGTCCTATCTTGGCTCCAGAGACTGGTTTGGGGCAGGGGGAAGCTGGACAGCAAGACCCAGGGAAAAGCACACGTAGGCTGGGTAAAAGTCTGGGCTGAGTGGGCAGGGTCAGGAACAGCTGGTGGGCCCTGGAGCGTATACTTAGCAAAGGGGACTGAGGTATGGTAGAGCACTGATTGGACCAGTGACTCTAGGCCTCGGACAAGGTTGGAGTCAAATAGACAGGTGGGAAGCGACTCAGGCAAGAAGTGTGTGTGTGCCTCCATGCATGTGTTTTTCTAGACACTTGGCGTTGAGCAGTGTAGACCCCAAATTATAAGATATTTGGGCTGCATCATACAATAGGTGCTATTTACATTTTAGTCGTTTAGCAGACACTCTTAGGGTTAAGTAACTTGCTCAAGGCACATCAACAGATTTTTCACCTAGTCAGTTTGGGGATTCGAACCAGCAACTTTTTGGTTACTGGCCCAATGCTCTTAACCACTAGGCTACCTGCCAGCCTTGAGCCTAGAACAGCATACCACTGACACAATGCCAAGAGAGGAAATTAAGGCCTTCCAGTCAGCAACAAAATCACAACCCCTGAACACCAATGGTCCCATAGTTACATCAGATACACTGATCACCTCCTGGTGTGTTTGACACCCAGAAAAACTCCTGGTGTGTTAGTGTGTTTGTTTTATTATTATGTGAGAATTGATAGATTCTTCTGTGTTCCATTTAGGAGTGTCAGGCAGAGCAGAGCAGAGCTGTGATGTAGAGAAGAGACAGATGTTAACGGCATACTAATGTCAGGCATATTAGAACAGAGCTGCTCTCTTTCTCTCTCTCTCTCTCTCTCTCTCTCTCTCTCTCTGTCTCTCTCTCTCTCTCTCTCTCTGTCTCTCTCTCTCTCTGTCTCTCTCTCTCTCTCTCTCTCTCTGTCTTCTCTCTCTCTCTCTCTCTGCTTCTCTCTCTCTCTCTCTCTCTCTCTCTCTCTCTCTCTCTCTCTCTCTCTCTCTCTCTCTCTCTCTCTCTCTCTCTCTCTCTCTCTCCAGGGAGTAGAGGAAGCATGCATACAACCCAGTGGATATGCCTTCTGACAGAAGAGGACAAATAGCTTTGAGTGAAAATGAGACTCTCATATATTGTGGTTCATATATCCCGCATCCCTTTCCCATTACAAAACATCTTAAAACTAATCGTGATGGTTCCTGCCTTCCTTTGCCCCCTTCATTCCCACTGGTGCTTCTCGGTGCACCTCTCTCCTCTTCGCTCCTTCCTCCTCCCACGCTTCATACGCATATTTTTACTTCCACCTCTACCAACACTCCTCCCCGATCTCTCCCCCCTCTCCTCCTGCCCTCCTCCCCCTTTCATTTTCTTCTGTTACTTCCACCTCGCTCAACCGTCTTCCCTCTCCCCCTCCCTGGCCCATCTTGCGTACTGGTCTGGTCACCCCTCTGTGGTTTTCAATCAGAGCTGTGTAATGGCTTTTCTGCTTTGCGTGGAGAGGATCCTAAAATGTATCAATCATTATCATCAAACTGTGCCAGACCCATTTCCTCTCCACTGTCCCCCTTCCACCATGCCTGGACGTCTCTGTCAGTGGCCACACCACAGCCAGGATAGAGGTGTGTGTGTGTTCTCTGGCTGCCTGCCCTGCTCACTACTGTGCATCTGTGACAGCCTCAATACAAACTGAACACAGTCTGAACACAGGAGAAATGTTCAGACAACCCACAGGAAGACAGAGCCAACTAGTGAATCTCAATGGAATCTTTCATCATCTTCCTCCTCTTCATCTCTGTCTGTCATTACCACTCCCTCTTCCTCATTCTCTTTTTCTGTTTCTCTATTGCTGTAAGTCTTCAGCCTTCTTTCTTTTCATTTCTTTCTTTTTTCTTGTACCTTTTCCTGTACTTTTCATGTCCAATTTATGTTACCTATGCTCTATATTCTCTCTCTCCTCTCTCTCTCTCTCTCTCTCTCTCTCTCTCTCTCTCTCTCTCTCTCCTCTCTCTCTCTCTCTCTCTCTCTCTCTCTCTCTCTCTCTCTCTCTCTCTCTCTCTCTCTCTCTCTCTCTCTCTCTCTCTCTCTCTTCTCTCTCTCCCCCCCCCCGCCTCCCTCTGTCTTATTATGAGACAATTCTCTGTGTCTGGCCTCTGATTGTGTTAGACTGCTTCCAGACACCTTTGGAGATTGACGGACAGTTAGTCAACATCGCACAGGCACTTCCACTCAGCACCGGATGAAAGATCTCTCTCTCTCTCTCTCTCTCTCTCACTCTCTCTCTTTCTCTCCTCCTCCCGCTTCCCCTCTGTTGGCAACCTGATAGAGTGTAATTGATCTGCATTATTATGATATCCTGGCGGCGTAATTTATCTCTGATGAGGCAAATTCCAAATGAAAGAGAAGAGATCTCATCACCTCTTTCATTAAGAGTCAGGAGATAAACAAGGGGTGGGCGGACGTGGCAACGGAGGGGGATGGAGGGAGGAAAGGAGGAGAGTGGTAGCGTGTAATTCGGGCTCTCTCCGTACTCTCGTCGTCGTTATAATCTTTAACGTGCGCTCTAACGTGCGCGTGGGTGATTGATGAGTGAGTGTAGGTAGAATCGTAAAACAAATTAACCTCATGAAGGTCGTGGAGGCAGTCATGATCTCTGGTCAATACTGTAGATCTGTCGGTCGCCACAGTGAGAAGAGGAGATACGTAATGATAATACAGGAGGAAAATGAGGGCGATCTTTAAAGGCTGAGGGGACTTAATCGACAAACAAGCACTGGTGGATGAATACATGACAGCCATTAGGCGCTACGTTCAATGCCCCCTCCATTCTATCATACTGTAGTATGGGCCCTCTCCCAACACACACACATGCACCATACCCAAACACCATCACGTAAGACCTATTTTATCCATTAAAATGTATTATACATTTCTTCTCCTAGCTCTTTGTTGAACACCATGAGAAAATGTTGACATTGAAATCGGTGCAGATGAGTTCTCATTGAGAGAAGAGTGGGAATAGAGGGAGATGTGAGGCTCCCAGGGATGTCTGGAGATGGGAGGCTGGGGAGAGGGGCGGGAAGCGGGAAGAGAGGTGGGAGGCGGGGGAGAGGGGCGGGAGGCTTGGGAGAGAGGTGGGATGCGGGGGAGAGGGGCGGGAGGTGGGGGGGAGAGAGGTGGGATCTGCGGGGGAGAGGGGCGGGAGGTGGGGGGAGAGAGGTGGGATGCGGGGGAGAGGGGCGGGAGGCGGGAGAGAGAGGTGGGAGGCAGGAAAGATAGGCGGGCAAGGCAGCCTGACTGAACCGTGTTTCTAACTGGTCGCAGCAAGAGGTGTCACGGCAACAATGAGATCAAGTGCTCTGTCTAGAAAAACTTGATTCACATTTGTTCTCCCTACCCCATCTCTCTTTCTCTGTTCACTCTCTATATATGTTCTCTTTTGCGCTCAGTCTCTCTCTCTCTCTCTCTCTCTCTCTCTCTCTCTCTCTCTCTCTCTCTCTCTCTCTCTCTCTCTCTCTCTCTCTCTCTCTCACTGTATCTCTTTCTCGCTCTACCATCTAGTATTGCATTAATGATAGAGACACTTCTGTCTGGGTGTCTGTGAGCCGACAATGGTGCAAGTAATTCATATTAAGCCAATCTCTCAGTGAGAAACCAGGTGAGCCAACCTGGCACCAGACAGGGGGGAGAGGGAGAGGGAGAAGGAGGGGAGGGAGAGAGGCTGGGAGAAAGTAAAATAAGAAGAATAGGGGGAGAGAGAGGGAGGGAGAGAGGCTGGGAGAAAGTAAAATAAGAAGAATAGGGGGAGAGAGAGGGAGGGAGGGAGAAGGGGAGAAGAGGCAAGAAGGGAGAAAGGGAGAGGGAGACAGAAATTAGCAAGTGTAAAAAAAAGCATTTTCTGGGGTAGAGAATGGAAGGATCCATAGATGATTGCCAGGTATTGAGAATGCAGTAAAGCCTCAATTTACTTGATGGATGGAGTGATAAAGAAGGAGAGAATGAAAGAGATAGAGGGGTTCATCAATATACTGTGGTGCTTTAGTTGAACGGCAGTGTATTAGAAGTTAATCAGCCTAACGAACTGCAGTGCATTAGAAGACATCGTTAGGCCCAAGGAGGAATGGGATTGAAGAGGGAGAGGAGGGTTAATATACCTGACTCATGTGACGAGGGTCGCATGATGATATAGAGGAGAGAGTGTTCTCTGAAAGAGAAGTGAGGGATGCATAGACATCACCCTTGGTTCGTGAATGAAAAATAATACTATCAAGGAATCAAGACCAAGACTAAAGGTAGGCTAATAAGATCTTAATGTGAAGAAAACATACGAACAAGGGTCTGCAAGTGACCTACAATGACAGTTGGAATTGCAATTGGTATACCTGTCGGAATTACTTCTGATTGCTTTTTTTTGCAATGTAATATACTAAGTTTACTACAACGACATGAGAGAGAGAGAGAGTGAGAGAGAGAGTAAAGGGGAGAGAGGGGAAAGAACATAGGTGAAGAGAGAGAGGGCAGACATTGATACAGAGAAACAGAGGGAGAGAGGGAAAGAGAGAGAGAGACTTTAATATAGTGTTCTATCATTGTTATCTGCCTGGGTTTAGGGCCTGCTTTCTCTGCTCTGGAGAGAATTAGAATGCAGAGAACGGAGAGACACAGGGGGTGTTCCACCTCACTTAACTCAAGTCGTTTGTCTAATCCCCCTCTCCTCTCCTCCTTTCCTCTCCAACGGGATATTGTTCCTCTCAGATATTTTTTGTTTGTTTGTCAAGGGCTGTCGCCTGCTCTCGAGAGCTCCTCACAGAGAGAGGAGAGTCTGGCTTTAAAGAGTCAGCCATTTTGTAAATGCTGTGTCGTGATTTCAGATAAACCTCCTTAGCTTATGGACTCTGCTTTCTCTACTAAGCTAAGACTACAGTTTATGCCAACATGAGGAGAGACATAGGCTTTCTTTTGAGTGATGAGAGATACATTGAGGACAGATGGGTACAAAGACATATAACTGGATGCTGACATGTAGGCTACATGGATACAGGTTGACACATCACTAGCATGTCATATTATAACCAAGTAACATGCCATAATAAATAGGATATAGCCTATATGTTGGTTGCGTTCGTAAATTCACTCTGGCTATATACTCCGATTTCAGAGCGCAGAATAACTGATTCATTTACTAACATTCAACATCCGTTGAATATGGCCGGTGTCAGTAAATGTCGGCAAAAAAGTGTAATTAAATTGTTGCCAGCAGCACAGTTACAGTCGTCAACGCTCTGGATAACATGAAAACAGCCTAACCAGCTCTGCTAGAGGGCTGAAGGGAGAGGGTCTGCTCTGTCTGGCCTGCTGTGAGAGAGAGCTAGCCTGGAGCTTGGAGCATAACCGATCCTTACTTGATATTGCCTGCTGCTTGCTGCCTGCTGCCTGCTGCCTGCTGCTTGCTGCATATAGATCAAGCATGGCCTCTCTCATCTCCAGTCTCCCACCATCCTCCTAGTCTCTACCAGGGCGTTTGATGTGGAGCATACACCAAAAACACGTACTGTAGACATTTCAGACAGCTAAGGTATGGCCAGAGCAGAAGCTATGTTTCTCAGAGCCATCCCACTGGGCACAGATGCCAGTTCAACGTCTTGTTTTGATTTAAATTTGGTTGAGTTATCAACTAACGTGAATTAAACTTGAAATAAATAAAAAATGTCACCATGTCATTGATTTAGGTAAAAATACACAATTCCCATGCATTGATGACTTTTAGCAAATTCAATGTTTTCCACGTTGATTAAACATCATCACATTTCATTTCAAGACGTTTTTGCCCAGTGGGATATAGACAGACAGGCGCTCGCTCTCTCTCTCTCTCTCTCTCTCTCTCTCTCTCTCTCTCTCTCTCTCTCTCTCTCTCTCTCTCTCTCTCTCTCTCTCTCTCTCTCTCTCTCTCTCTCTCCCAATTAGACATAATTGAGCTTTATAGACCAGGTAACAATTTACTTGATTAAAAATAATGAGAGTCTATTGAGTCTATTACTGGGAGAAGTAATTGTCTCCAGTCAACGATGACAAGTGTCTGTCTGGTTGATCAAGATTCAATCCCTGGACTGATTAGCCCTTTTCACTAGCATTACTGATTACTGTCCTGACATGACATGCAGTGACATGCAGTACATGCATAGTAGTCAATGTCAATGAGAGATGTGTTGGGAAGTTAGGATTTGGCCACAATGAGAGTGTTGTTGTCCCAAAGGTTATAGCTCATCAATAACAGGGGTGCGAGGTGGGGTGCTGTGAGATTATTTAAGATATTCTTTGAAGAGGTAGGGTTTCAGATGTTTTCGGAAGATGGGCAGGCTCTGCTGTCCTAGCTTCAGGGGGAAACTGGTTCCACCATTGGGGTTTAGTACAGAGAAGAGCTTAGACTGGGCTGAGTGGGAGCTGCCCTCTCGTAAGGGTGGGACAGCCAAGAGACCAGAGGTGACGGAACGCAGTGCTTGGGTTGGGGTGTAGGGTTTGAGCATAGCCTGAAGGTAGGGAGGGGTAGTTCCTCTTGCTGCTCCGTAGGCAAGCACCATGGTCTTGTAGTGGATGCGAGTTTCGACTGGAAGCCAGTGGAGTGTACAGAGGAGCGGGGTGACATAGGAGAATTTGGGAAGGTTGAACACCAGGTGAGCTGCAGCGTTCTGTATACCCCCACCTGGTTCTGTACACCCCCACCTGGTTCTGTAATCCCCACCTGGTTCTATACACCCCCAACCTGGTTTTATACACCCCCCACCTGGTTTTATATACCCCCACCTGGTGTTGTAAACCCACACCTAGGGCTGTTACGGTGACCGTATGTATTACTGCCACACCGGTGGTCACAAGTCATGACCGCAGTCAAATTCCACATGACCATTTAGTCAAGGTAACTAGGCTTCTCCAAAACTGGACCTGCACCGCTTCCTGTGTAAGGTAGCGTTGTACTCAACGGATGTTGTAGAGCATGAACCTGCAGGAGCGAGTCACTACTTTGACATTTGCAGAGAACGACAGGGTGTTGTCCAGGGTCACATCAAGATTCTTTGCACTCTGGGAGGGCGACACAGTGGAGTTGTCAACCGTGATGGAGAGGACTTGGAGCGGGCATGCCTTCCTGGGAGGAAGAGCAGCTCCGTCTTGTTGAGGTTGAGCTTGAGGTGGTTGGCCGACATCCAAGCTGATATACACTACCATTCAAAAGTTTGGGCTCACTTAGAAATGTCTTTGTTTCGAAAGAAAAACTTCTTTTTTTTTATTGATCAGAAATACAGTGTAGACATTGTTAATGTTGTAAATGGCTATTGTAGCTGGAAACGGCAGATTTTTTATGGAATATCTACATAAGCGTACAGAGGCCCATTTTCAGCAACCATCAGTCCTGTGTTCCAATGGCACGTTGTGTTTGCTAATCCAAGTTTATCATTTTAAAAGCTAATTGATCATTAGAAATTGCCAAGAAACTGAAGATCCTCGTACAACGCTTTGTACTACTCCCTTCACAGAACAGCGCAAACTGGCTCTAAACAAATCAAATCAAATCAAATTTTATTGGTCACATGCGCCGAATACAACAGGTGCAGACATTACAGTGAAATGCTTACTCACAGCCCTTAACCAACAGTGCATTTATTTTAAACAAAAAAAGTAAAAATAAAACAACAACAACAAAAAAAAAGTGTTGAGAAAAAAAGAGCAGAAGTAAAATAAAGTGACAGTAGGGAGGCTATATATACAGGGGGGTACATTGCAAGGAGAGTCAATGTGGGGGCACCGGCTAGTTGAGGTAGTTGAGGTAATATGTACATGTGGGTAGAGTTAAAGTGACTATGCATAAATACTTAACAGAGTAGCAGCAGCGTAAAAAGGATGGGGTGGGGGGCAGTGCAAATAGTCCGGGTAGCCATGATTAGCTGTTCAGGAGGCTTATGGCTTGGGGGTAGAAGCTGTTGAGAAGTCTTTTGGACCTAGACTTGGCACTCGGTACCGCTTGCCGTGCGGTAGCAGAGAGAACAGTCTATGACTAGGGTGGCTGGAGTCTTTGACAATTTTGAGGGCCTTCCTCTGACACCGCCTGGTATAGAGGTCCTGGATGGCAGGAAGCTTTGCCCCAGTGATGTACTGGGCCGTACGCACTACCCTCTGTAGTGCCTTGCGGTCGGAGGCCAAGCAGTTGCCATACCAGGCGGTGATGCAACCAGTCAGGATGCTCTCGATGGTGCAGCTGTATAATTTTTTTGAGGATCTGAGGACCCATGCCAAATCTTTTTAGTCTCCTGAGGGGGAATAGGCTTTGTCGTGCCCTCTTCACGACTGTCTTGGTGTGTTTGGACCATGATAGTTCGTTGGTGATGTGGACACCAAGGAACTTGAAGCTCTCAACCTGTTCCACTACAGCCCGTCGATGAGAATGGGGGGTGTGCTCAGTCCTCTTTTTTTTCCTATAGTCCACAATCATCTCCTTTGTCTTGGTCACGTTGAGGGAGAGGTTGTTAACCTGGCACCACACGGCCAGATCTCTGACCTCCTCCCTATAGGCTGTCTCATCGTTGTCGGTGATCAGGCCTACCACTGTTGTGTCGTCGGCAAACTTAATGATGGTGTTGGAGTCGTGCCTGGCCATGCAGTCATGGGTGAACAGAGAGTACAGGAGGGGGACTGAGCACGCACCCCTGAGGGGGCCCCCGTGTTGAGGATCAGTGTGGCAGATGTGTTGTTACCTACCCTACCACCTGGGGGCGGCCCGGTCAGGAAGTCCAGGATCCAGTTGCAGAGGGAGGTGTTAAGTCCCAGGATCCTTAGCTTAGTGATGAGCTTAGAGGGCACTATGGTGTTGAATGCTGAGCTGTAGTCAATGAATAGCATTCTCACGTAGGTGTTCCTCTTGTCCAGGTGGGAAAGGGCAGTGTGGAGTGCAATAGAGATTGCATCATCTGTGGATCTGTTGGGGCGGTATGCAAATTGGAGTGGGTCTAGGGTTTCTGGGATAATGCTGTTGATGTGAGCCATGACCAGCCTTTCAAAGCACTTCATGGCTACAGACGTCAGTGCTACGGGTCGGTAGTCATTTAGGCAGGTTATCTTAGAGTCCTTGGGCACGGGGACTATGGTGGTCTGCTTGAAACATGTTGGTATTACAGACTCAGTCAGGGACATGTTGAAAATGTCAGTGAAGACACTTACCAGTTGGTCAGCACATGCTCGGAGTACACGTCCTGGTAATCCGTCTGGCCCTGCGGCCTTGTGAATGTTGACCTGCTTAAAAGTCTTACTCACATCGGCTACGGAGAGCGTGATCACATAGTCATCCGGAACAGCTGGTGCTCTCATGCATGCTTCAGTGTTGCTTGCCTCGAAGCGAGCATAGAAATGGTTTAGCTCGTCTGGTAGGCTTGTGTCACTGGGCAGCTCGCGGCTGTGCTTCCCTTTGTAGTCTGTAATAGTTTTCAAGCCCTGCCACATCCGACGAGCGTCAGAGCCAGTGTAGTACGATTCAATCTTAGACCTGTATTGACTCTTTGCCTGTTTGATGGTTCGTCGGAGGTCATAGCGGGATTTCTTATAAGCGTCCGGGTTAGAGTCCCGTTCCTTGAAAGCGGCAGCTCTACCCTTTAGCTCAGTGCGGATGTTTCCTGTAATCCATGGCTTCTGGTTGGGGTATGTACGTACGGTCACTGTGGGGACGACATCATCGATGCACTTATTGATGAAGCCAGTGACTGATGTGGTGTACTCCTCAATGCTGTCTGAAGAATCCCGAACATGTTCCAGTCTGTGCTAGCAAAACAGTCCTGTAGCTTAGCATCTGCGTCATCTGACCACTTTTTTATTAACCGAGTCACTGGTGCTTCCTGCTTTAGTTTTTGCTTATAAGCAGGAATCAGGAGGATAGAGTTATGGTCAGATTTGCCAAATGGAGGGCGAGGAGAGCTTTGTATGCGTCTCTGTGTGTGGAGTAAAGGTGGTTTAGAGTTTTTTTTCCCTCTGGTTGCACATTTAACATGCTGGTAGAAATTAGGTAGAACGGATTTAAGTTTCCCTGCATTAAAGTCCCCGGCCACTAGGAGCGCTGCATCTGGATGAGCGTTTTCCTGTTGATTAATGTCCTTGTACAACTCATTCAGTGCAATCTTAATGCCAGCATTGGTTTGTGGTGGTAAATAGACAGCTATGAAAAATATAGATGAAAACTCTCTTGGTAAATAGTGTGGTCTACAGCTTATCATAAGATACTCTACCTCAGGCGAGCAAAACCTCGAGACTTCCTTAGTATTTGATTTTGTGCACCAGCTGTTGTTTACAAATATACACAGACCGCCACCCCTTGTCTTACCGGAGTCAGCCGTTCTGTCCTGCCGATGTAGCGTATAGCCTGCTAGCTGAATGTTATCATTGTCAGTCGTTCAGCCACGACTCGGTGAAACATAATATATTACAGTTTTTAATGTCCCGTTGGTAGGATAACCGTAATCTTAAGTCGTCCACTTTATTTTCAAAAGATTGAACGTTGGCTAATAGGATTGATGGAAGAGGCAGTTTACTCGCTCGCCGTCGGATCCCTTACAAGGCACCCCGATCTCGTCCACGATATCTCCGTCTCTTCCTCACGCGAATGACGGGGATTTGGGCCTTGTCGGGTGTCTGTATGATATCCTTCGCGGCCGCCTCGTTGAAGAAAAAATCTTCGTCCAATACGAGGTGAGTAATCGCTGTCCTGATATCCAGAAGCTCTTTTTGGTTATAGGAGACGATGGCAGAAACATTATGTACAAAATAAATTACAAATAACGCGGAAAAACACACATAATAGTACAATTGGTTAGAGGGCTGTAAAACGGCAGCCATCTTCTCCGGCGCTGTTTATAACCAGAATACAAAGAGGAGTGGGAGGCCCCGGTGCACAACTGAGCAAGAGGACAAATACATTAGAGTGTCTAGTTTGAGAAACAGACGCCTCACAGGTCCTCAACTGGCAGCTTCATTAAATAGTACCCGCAAAACACCCATCTCAACGTCAACAGTGAAGAAGCGACTCCGGGATGCTGACCTTCTAGGCAGAGTTGCAAAGAAAAGCCATATCTCAGACCGCCAATAAAAAAATGATTAAGATGGGCAAAAGAACACAGACACTGGACAGAGGAAGATTGGAAAAAGTGTTATGGACAGACGAATCGAAGTTTGAGGTGTTCGGATCACAAATAAGAACATTTGTGAGACGAGACCAAATGAAAAGATGGTGGAGGAGTGCTTGATGCCATCTGTCAAGCATGGTGGAGGCAATGATGGTCTGGGGGTGCTTTGGTGGTGGTAAAGTGGGAGACTTGTACAGGGTAAAAGGGATCTTGAAGAAGGAAGGCTATCACTCCATTTTGCAACGCTATGCCATACCCTGTGGACGGCGCTTGATTGGAGCCAATTTCCTCCTACAACAGCACAATGACCCAAAGCAAAGCTCCAAACTATGCAATAACTATTTAGGGAAGAAGCAGTCAGCTGGTATTCTGTCTATAATGGAGTGGCCAGCACAGTCACCGGATCTCAACCCTATTGAGCTGTTGTGGGAGCAGCTTGACCGTATGGTACGTAAGAAGTGCCCATCAAGCCAATCCAACTTGTGGGAGTTGTTCAGGAAGCATGGGGTGAAATCTCTTTAGATTACCTCAACAAATTGACAACTAGAATGCCAAAGGTCTGCAAGGCTGTAATTGCTGCTAATGGAGGATTCTTTGCGAAAGCAACGTTTGAAGGACACAATTATTATTTAAATTGAAAATCATTATTTCTAACCTTGTCAATGACTACATTTCCTATTCATTTTGCTATATTTCCTATTCAAACTAATTTCATGTAAGTTTTCATGGAAAACAAGGACATTTCTATGTGACCCCAAACTTTTTTACGGTAGTGTATCTACCAGGCATGCAGAGATGCATGTCGCCACCTGGGTGTCAGAAGGGAGGAAAGAGAAAAGTAGTGTCATCCGCATAGCAATGATAGGAGAGACCATGTGAGGATATGACAGAGCCGAGTGACTTGATGTATGGAGAGTAAAGGAGAGGGCCTAGAACCGAAGCCCTGGGGGACACCAGTAGTGAGTAGTATGTGGTGCAGACACAGATCAATCAATCAATCAATCAATTTTATTTTATATAGCCCTTCTTACATCAGCTAATATCTCGAAGTGCTGTACAGAAACCCAGCCTAAAACCCCAAACAGCTAGTAATGCAGGTGTAGAAGCACGGTGGCTAGGAAAAAACTCCCTAGAAAGGCGAAAGCCTAGGAAGAAACCTAGAGAGGAACCAGGCTATGAGGGGTGGCCAGTCCTCTTCTGGCTGTGCCGGGTGGAGATTATAACAGAACCATGCCAAGATGTTCAAAAATGTTCATAAGTGACAAGCATGGTCAAATAATAATCAGGAATAAATCTCAGTTGGCTTTTCATAGCCGATCATTAAGAGTTGAAAACAGCAGGTCTGGGACAGGTAGGGGTTCCATAACCGCAGGCAGAACAGTTGAAACTGGAATAGCAGCAAGGCCAGGCGGACTGGGGACAGCAAGGAGTCACCACGGCCGGTAGTCCCGACGTATGGTCCTAGGGCTCAGGTCTCTCAGTTGGCTTTTCATGCCGATCATTAAAGAGTTGAAAAAGCAGGTCTGGGACAGGTAGGGGTTTCGTAGCCGCAGGCAGAACAGTTGAAACTGGAATAGCAGCAAGGCCAGGCGGACTGGGGACAGCAAGGTGTCATCATGCCCGGTAGTCCTGGACGTATGGTCCTAGGGCTCAGGTTCTCAGAGAGAAAGAGAGAACGAGAGAATTAGAGAGAGCATACTTAAATTCACACAGGACACTGGATAAGACAGGAGAAGTACTCCAGGTATAACCAACTAACCCCAGCCCCCCGACACATAAACTACTGCAGCATAAATACTGGAGGCTGAGACAGGAGCGGTCCGGAGACACTGTGGCCCCATCCGAAGAAACCCCCGGACAGGGCCAAACAGGAAGGATATAACCCCACCCACTCCGCCAAAGCACAGCCCCACACCACTAGAGGGATATCCCCAACCACCAACTTACAATCCTGAGACAAGGCCGAGTATAGCCCACAGAGGTCTCCACCACAGCACAAACCAAGGGGGGGGCGCCAACCCAGACAGGAAGATCACGTCAGTAACTCAACCCACTCAAGTGACGCACCCCTCCCAGGGACGGCATGAAAGAGCACCAGCAAGCCAGTGACTCAGCCCCTGCAACAGGGTTAGAGGCAGAGAACCCCAGTGGAGAGGGGAACCGGCCCGGCAGAGACAGCAAGGGCTGTTCGTTGCTCCAGCCTTTCCGTTCACCTTCACACTCCTGGGCCAGACTACACTCAATCATATGACCTACTGAAGAGATAAGTCTTCAGTAAAGACTAAAGGTTGAGACCGAGTCTGCGTCTCTCACATGGGTAGGCAGACTGTTCCATAAAAATGGAGATCTATAGGAGAAAGCCCTGCCTCCCGCTGTTTGCTTAGAAATTCTAGGGACAATTAGGAGGCCTGCGTCTTGTGACCGTAGCGTACGTATTGGTATGTACGGCAGGACCAACTCGGAAAGATAGGTAGGAGCAAGCCCATGTAACGCTTTATAGGTTAACAGTAAAACCTTGAAATCAGCCCTTGCCTTAACAGGAAGCCAGTGTAGGGAAGCTAGCACTGGAGTAATATGATCAAATTTCTTGGTTCTAGTCAGGATTCTAGCAGCCGTATTTAGCACTAACTGAAGTTTATTTAGTGCTTTATCCGGGTAGCCGGAAAATAGAGCATTGCAGTAGTCTAACCTAGAAGTAACAAATGCATGGATTAATTTTTCTGCATCATTTTTTGGACAGAAAATTTCTGATTTTTGCAATGTTACGTAGATGGAAAAAAGCTGTCCTTGAAACAGTCTTGATATGTTCGTCAAAAGAGAGATCAGGGTCAAGAGTAACACCGAGGTCCTTCACAGTTTTATTTGAGACGACTTTACAACCATCTAGATGAATTGTCAGATTTAACAGAAGATCTCTTTGTTTCTTGGGACCTAGAACAAGCATCTCTGTTTTGTCCGAGTTTAAAAGTAAAAAGTTTTCAGCCATCCACTTCCTTATGTCTGAAACACAGGCTTTAGCGAGGGCAATTTTGGGGCTTCACCATGTTTCATTGAAATGTACAGCTGTGTGTCATCCGCATAGCAGTGAAAGTTAACATTATGTTTTCGAATAACATCCCCAAGAGGTAAAATATATAGTGAAAACAATAGTGGTCCTAAAACGGAACCTTGAGGGAACACCGAAATGTACAGTTGATTTGTCGGAGGACAGACCATTCACGGAGACAAACTGATATCTTTCGACAGGTAGGATCTAAACCAGGCCAGAACTTGTCCGTGTAGACCAATTTGGGTTTCCAGTCTCTCCAAAAGAATGTGGTGATCGATGGTGTCAAAGGCAGCACTAAGGTCTAGTAGCACGAGGACAGATGCAGAGCCTCGGTCTGATGCCATTAAAAGGTCATTTACCACCTTCACAAGTGCAGTCTCAGTGCTATGATGGGGTCTAAAACCAGACTGAAGCATTTCGTATACATTGTTTGTCTTCAGAAAGGCAGTGAGTTGCTGCGCAACAGCTTTTTTCTAAAATTTTTGAGAGGAATGGAAGATTCGATATAGGCCGATAGTTTTTTATATTTTCCGGGTCAAGGTTTGGCTTTTTCAAGAGAGGCTTTATCACTGCCACTTTTAGTGAGTTTGGTACACATCCGGTGGATAGAGAGCTGTTTATTATGTTCAACATAGGAGGGCCAAGCACAGGAAGCAGCTCCTTCAGCAGTTTAGTAGGAATAGGATCCAGTATGCAGCTTGAAGGTTTAGAGGCCATGATTATTTTCATCATTGTGTCAAGAGATATAGTACTAAAACACTTAAGTGTCTCTCCCGATCCCAGGCCCTCGCAGAGCTGTGCAGATCCAGGACAGCTAAGCCCTGGAGGAATACAGAATTCAAAGAGGAGTCCGTAATTTGCTTTCTAATGGTCGTGATCTTTTCCTCAAAGAAGTTCATGAATTTATCACTGCTGAAGTGAAAGCCATCCTCTCTTGGGGAATGCTGCTTTTTAGTTAGCTTTGCAACAGTATCAAAAAGAAATTTTGGATTGTTCTTATTTTCCTCAATTAAGTTGGAAAAGTAGGATGATCGAGCAGCAGTGAGGGCTCTTCGGTACTGCACGGTACTGTCTTTCCAAGCTAGTCGGAAGACTTCCAGTTTGGTGTGGCGCCATTTCCGTTCCAATTTCCTGGAAGCTTGCTTCAAAGCTCGGGTATTTTCTGTATACCAGGGAGCTAGTTTCTTATGACAAATGTTTTTCGTTTTTAGGGGTGCAACTGCATCTAGGGTATTGCGCAAGGTTAAATTGAGTTCCTCAGTTAAGTGGTTAACTGATTTTTTGTCCTCTGACGTCCTTGGGTAGGGCAGAAGGAGTCTGGAAGGGCATCAATGAATTTTTGTGTTGTTTGAGAATTTATAGCACGACTTTTGATGCTCCTTGGTTGGGGTCTGAGCAGATTATTTGTTGCGATTGCAAATGTAATAAAATGGTGGTCCGATAGTCCAGGATTTTGTGGAAAAACATTAAGATCTACAACATTTATTCCATGGGACAAAACTAGGTCCAGAGTATGACTGTGGCAGTGAGTAGGTCCAGAGACATGTTGGACAAAACCCACTGAGTCGATAATGGCTCCGAAAGACTTTTGGAGTGGGTCTGTGGACTTCTCCATGTGAATATTAAAATCACCAAAAAATTAGAATATGATCTGCTATGACTACAAGGTCTGATAGGAATTCAGGAAACTCAGAGAGGAACGCTGTATATGGCCCAGGAGGCCTGTAAACAGTAGCTATAAAAAGTGATTGAGTAGGCTGCATAGATTTCATGACTAGAAGCTCAAAAGATGAAAACGCCATTTTTTTTTTTGTAAATTGAAATTTGCTATCGTAAATGTTAGCAACACCTCCGCCTTTACGGGATGCACGGGAATATGGTCACTAGTGTAACCAGGAGGTGAGGCCTCATTTAACACAGCAAATTCATCAGGCTTAAGCCATGTTTCAGTCAGGCCAATCACATCGAGATTATGATCAGTGATTAGTTCATTGCACTATGACTGCCTTTGAAGTGAGGGATCTAACATTAAGTAACCCTATTTTGAGATGTGAGGTATCACGATCTCTTTCAATAATGGCAGGAATGGAGGAGGTCTTTATCCTAATAAGATTGCTAGGGTGAACACCGCCATGTTTAGTTTTGCCCAACCTAGGTCGAGGCACAGACACAGTCTCAATGGGTATGGCTGAGCTGACTACACTGACTGTGCTATTGGCAGACTCCACTAAGCTGGCAGGTTGGCTAACAGCCTGCTGCCTGGCCTGCACCCTATTTCACTGTGGGGCTAGAGGAGTTAGAGCCCTATCTATGTTGGTAGATAAGAGGAGAGCACCCCTCCAGCTAGGATGGAGTCCGTCACTCCTCAGCAGGTCAGGCTTGGTCCTGTTTGTGGGTGAGTCCCAGAAAGAGGGCCAATTATCCACAAATGTTATCTTTTGGGAGGGGCAGAAAACAGTTTTCAACCAGCGATTAAGTGCTGAGACTCTGCTGTAGAGCTCGTCACTTCCCCTAACTGGGAGGGGGGCCAGAGACAATTACTCGATGCCGACACATCTTTCTAGCTGATTTACAAGCTGAAGCTATGTTGCACTTGGTGACCTCTGACTGTTTCATCCTAACATCGTTGGTGCCGACGTGGATAACAATATCTCTATACTCTCTACACTCGCCAGTTTT
This sequence comes from Coregonus clupeaformis, assembly GCF_020615455.1. NCBI lineage: Eukaryota > Metazoa > Chordata > Actinopteri > Salmoniformes > Salmonidae > Coregonus > Coregonus clupeaformis. The sequence goes on from NW_025533464.1 coordinate 46,781, forward strand.
AGCTTTAGCCAGCACCATCTTTAGATTAGCCTTAACGTCGGTAGCCCTGCCCCCTGGTAAACAGTGTATGATCGCTGGGTGATTCGTTTTAAGTCTAATACTGCGGGTAATGGAGTCGCCAATGACTAGGGTTTTCAATTTGTCAGAGCTTAATGGTGGGAGCCTTCGGGCGTCTCAGACCCCGTAACGGGAGGAGTAGAGACTAGAGAAGACTCAGACTCAGACTCCGACTCGCTACATAATGGGGAAAACCGGTTGAAGGTTTCTGTCGGCTGAATGAGCGACACCGGTTGAGCATTCCGACAGTATTTCCCTCCAGAAGCCATGAGAAAGTTGTCCGGCCGCGGGGACTGTGCGGGGGATTTATACTAACGTTACTGTCTGTACTTACTGGTGGCACAGACGCTGTTTCTTCCTTTCCTACACTGAGATTACCCTTGCCTAACGATTGCGTCTGAAGCTGGGCTTGTAGCACAGCTATTCTCGCCGTAAGGCGATCGTTCTCCTGTATATTATGAGTACAGCGACTGCAATTAGAAGACATCATGTTAATGTTACTACTTAGCTTCGGCTGTTGAAGATGTTGATGAACCATGTCCAGATAAAGCGTCCGGAGTAAAAAAAGTTGAATAAGGGAAAAAAGTTGCGATGGAAAAAAGGAAAATAACGTAAAGTTGGCAGCTAAAACGCACAGGAAAATGACTCTTCTGTCTCGGGATAAACGTCCGGGGGTGAAAAAGTTTAACGAAAAAAAGATGAGTGAGGACAAAACTAAAAAAGTTGGTAAATTTGTTGAACACAAGATTGATTAAACGTTTATTAAAAGTAAAACGTGAATAGTTTGGCAGGTAGCCAAGTAGCAACAAACAGCACAGCAGTACGGAGACAGATCTTCTCCATGTCACCTGGTAGGAGCGGCCTGCCAGGTAGGATGCAGTCGAAGAGTGTGCAGAGCCTGAGACAACCAGCCCTGAGAGGGTGGAGAGGAGGATCTGATAGTTCACGGTGTCAGAGGCAGCATTTAGATCTAGGAGGATGAGAACAGAGGAGAGAGCGAGTCAGATTTGGCAGTGCGGAGAGCCTCTGTGACACAGAGAAGAGCAGTCTCGGTTATGTGACCCGTCATGAAGCCTGACTGGTAAGGGTCAAGAAGATTGTTCTGAGAGAGATAGCGAGAGAGTTGGTCAGAGACAGCACGCTCAAGTGTTTTGGAAAGAAAAGAAAGAAGGGATACTGGTCTGTAGTTTTGGATGTCAGAGGAGTCAAGTGTTGGTTTCTTGAGGAGGGGAGCAACATGAGCCATTTTGAAGTCAGTGGGGACGCAGCCAGTGGTCAGGGATGAGTTGATGAGGGAAGTGAGGAATGGGAGAAGGTCTCCAGAGATGGTCTGGAGAAGGGAGGAGGAGATGGGGTTGAGCGGGCAGTTTTTCGGGCAATCGGACCTCACTAGTTGCAGGATTCCATCTGGAGAGAGATGGGAGAAAGAAGTCAAGGTGTAGGGTAGCTCTGTGTGAGTGGGACCAGTGGACTCAATAGGCTGAGTGAATGAGGGGCGGATGTCGTCAACCTTCTTTTCAAAGTGGTTGACAAAGTCGTCCGCAGAGAGGGAGGAGGGAGGGGGTGGAGGATTAAGGGGCAAATAGAAGGTGTTAAAGAGTTTCTTAGGGATACTGGCAGAAGCTTGACATTTAGAGTGATTTAAAGTGGATTTAGCAGAGGATACAGAGGAAGAAACGGTAGAGAGGAGGGAGTGAAAGGATAATAGGTCCTCTTGAAGTTTAGTTTTCCTCCATTTTCGATTAGCTGCCTGCAGTACAAGTGTCATTTCATTGACCACACACAAGCTAACATACTAAAATGCTCTCCGCCCAGAGGTCTGGTTACAGTCATTAAGTAGTTTAGCTGTCAGGGCACGGCCCTTAGGTATGGACAGAGATGTTTTTGGTGGCCATGTTTGTGCGTTACTACCTCCTCTCAATCAGTCAGGCTGTCCTCCTAGAGATAGCTAGCTGCTGCTCCTGTTCCTGATTGTGTTATTGAGCTGTTTGGACCAGCCAAAAGGGTAGATCAAGCCTTGAATGAATATAGTGGGTGCGTGGGTGGGTGCGAAAAGAGCAGAATGTGCTGAACAAAGAGAAGCTAGCCTACTGTAGCGTTTCGCTTTGATGCTGATGCTGTGTCTGTGTACTCATCAAAACGTATTATCTCTGCCACAAGTGTTAGGAGTCTATCCCATGGTTTTATTGAATCCTATTGTAATGGGTTGTGAGGTGTGAGCATCTTATTGATTATGTAACGTATCAGACCTGGTTATGATAATTCCATAATGATAAGAACACAGTCAGTCTGTGTTAATGATGACTCTGCACATACAGTAGTCTGAAAAGTAATGATAGCAGTAGTAGGTACAGTGCATTCGGAAAGTATTCAGACTCCCGGATTCTTTCCACATTTTGTTTCTAAAGTGTTTTTTCCACCACATCCATCTACACACAATACCCCATAATGACAAAGCAAAAACAGGTTTTTATACATTTTTGCAAATGTATTAAAAATAAAAAAACTGAAATACCTTATTTACATAAGTATTCAGACCGTTTGCTTTGAGACTCGAAATTGAGATCAGGTGCATCCTGTTTCCATTGATCATCCTTGAAATGTTTCTACAACTTGATTGGAGTCCACCTGCGGTAAATTCAATTGATTGTACATGATTTGGAAAGGCATACACCTGTCTATATAACGTCCCACAGTTGACAGTGCACTTAAGAGCAAAAACCAAGCCATGATGTCAAAGTAATCGTCCGTAGAGCAGCATTGAAGATCCCCAATGATCACTCTGACAGAGCTCCAGAGTTCCTCTGTGGAGATGGGAGAACCTTCCAGAAGGACAACCATCTCTGCAGCACTCAACCAATCAGGCCTTTATGGTAGAGTGGCCAGACGGAAGCTACTACTCAGTAAAAGGCACATGACAGCCCTCTTGGAGTTTGCCAAAAAGCTGTGCAGCAACGCTCCCCATCCAACCTGACAGAGCTTGAGATGATCTGCAGAGAAGAATGGGAGAAACTCCTCAAATAAAGGTGTGCCAAGCTTGTAGCGTCATACCCAAGAAGACTCAAGGCTGTAATCACTGCCAAAGGTGCTTCAGCAAAGTACTGAGTAAAGGGTCTGAATACTTATGTATTTCTATTTTTTTTATACATTTGCGAACATTTCTAAAAACCTGTTTTTGTTTTGTCATTATGGGGTATTGTGTGTAGATTGATGAGGGGAAAAAAACAATTTAATCAATTTTAGAATAAGGCTGTAACTTAACAAAATTTGGAAAAAGTCAAGGGGTCTGAATACTTTCCGAATGCACTGCATATAGTAGCAGGGTAGTATTTTAGTATCAATAGTGTAAACAATTGTAGCAACATTGGTGGTAGTAGTGTTAGATATATACAATAACCTATTCAGGTGGGCACAATGTGCATATACAGTGGGGAGAACAAGTGTTTGATACACTGCCGATTTTGCAGGTTTTCCTACTTACAAAGCATGTAGAGGTCTGCAATTTTATCATAGGTACACTTCAACTGTGAGAGACGGAATCAAAAACAAAATCCAGAAAATCACATTGTATGATTTTTAAGTAATGAATTTGCATTTTATTGCATGATATAAGTATTTCATCACCTACCAACCAGTAAGAATTCCGGCTCTCACAGACCTGTTAGTTTTTCTTTAAGAAGCCCTCCAGTTCTCCACTCATTACCTGTATTAACTGCACCTGTTTGAACTCGTTACCTGTATAAAAGACACCTGTCCACACACTCAATCAAACAGACCTCTCCACAATGGCCAAGACCAGAGAGCTGTGTAAGGACATCGGGGATACAATTGTAGACCTGCACAAGGCTGGGATGGGCTACAGGACAATAGGCAAGCAGCTTGGTGAGAAGGCAACAACTGTTGGCGCAATTATTAGAAAATGGAAGAAGTTCAAGATGACGGTCAATCACCCTCGGTCTGGGGCTCCATGCAAGATCTCACCTCGTGGGGCATCAATGATCATGAGGAAGTTGAGGGATCAGCCCAGAACTACACGGCAGGACCTGGGCAATGACCTGAAGAGAGCTGGGACCACAGTCTCAAAGAAAACCATTAGTAACACACTACGCCGTCATGGATTAAAATCCTGCAGCGCACGCAAGGTCCCCCTGCTCAAGCCAGCGCATGTCCAGGCCCGTCTGAAGTTTGCCATGATCCAGAGGAGGAATGGGAGAAGGTCATGTGGTCTGATGAGACAAAAATAGAGCTTTTTGGTCTAAACTCCACTTGCCGTGTTTGGAGGAAGAAGAAGGATGAGTACAACCCCAAGAACACCATCCCAACCGTGAAGCATGGAGGTGGAAACATCATTCTTTGGGGATGCTTTTCTGCAAAGGGGACAGGACGACTGCACCGTATTGAGGGGAGGATGGATGGGGCCATGTATCGCGAGATCTTGGCCAACAACCTCCTTCCCTCAGTAAGATCATTGAAGATGGGTCGTGGCTGGGTCTTCCAGCATGACAACGACCCGAAACACACAGCCAGGGCAACTAAGGAGTGGCTCCGTAGAAGCATCTCAAGGTCCTGGAGTGGCCTAGCCAGTCTCCAGACCTGAACCCAATAGAAAATCTTTGGAGGGAGCTGAAAGTCCGTATTGCCCAGCGACAGCCCCGAAACCTGAAGGATCTGGAGAAAGTCTGTATGGAGGAGTGAGCCAAAATCCCTGCTGCAGTGTGTGCAAACCTGGTCAAGACCTACAGGAAAAGTATGATCTCTGTAATTGCAAAGAAAGGTTTCTGTACCAAATATTAAGTTCTGCTTTTCTGATGTATCAAATACTTATGTCATGCAATAAAATGCAAATTCATTACCTAAAAATCATACAATGTGATTTTCTGGATTTTAGTTTTAGATTCCGTCTCTCACGGTTGAAGTGTACCTATGATAAAAATTACAGACCTCTACATGCTTTGTAAGTAGGAAAACCTGCAAAATCGGCAGTGTATCAAATACTTGTTCTCCCCACTGTATATATAGAACTACATTGTGTAGAAGAGACATGATTAGAAATGGGAAGTGCGACAGCTCTATTACCTTCCTATCTGCCACGTTTTTAATGTCTCGCCTAAAAGAATGTCCACCTGGTGTTGGTTGAGATAGCAGCGTCAGAGCATAGACTACTGTAGAGTGAGCTGCCTACTGAACAGATTGGAGAGGTCCTCCAGACAGCCTGATCAGACCTTCAGAAATAAGAGGGTTTCTGTTGTCATCTCTCACACAGCGAAATGAAGTGGAAAAGAAAAGTGTGATATTGGACAATCCCTCAAATGCAATCAGCCTGGCTCTCTCTCTCTCTCTCTCTCTCTCTCTCTCTCTCTTGCTCTCTCTCTCTCTCGCAAAGCACCACACAGTTTATCCTGCCTGTGTATCATCCAGTCAAGGACCATCACCTTTCCTGTATTATGTTACAAACACACACTAACTGCATAATTGTTTTATGACCATTTTCTTTGTACACCACCAACACAATTGAATAATGCTATGGGGCTTGGAGGAGAAAGAACAAAAATATTAAATGAAAAGTTCTCGCTCTTTGCATCAATATCAAGGTGCTACTTTCCATTCTGCTACAAACAACAGAGACAAAAAAACTGACATTTTTTCTCTCTCTCACTACCTTTTCTTATTTTTTCCCCTTCAAACTGTTTTTGGTCTCAGGTTCTGACAGATATCTGGGGATTTGTGCGCTGCGATGGTGGCAGAGGGGGTGCAGGCGTGCAGAAAGGCAATATTAGCTGGAAATTGGAAAGAATTCATGCGTGTTGTTTTGGAATGAATTGAAACCTGACCAACGGCCATATTGATTCCTATGTTGTTTTAACACCGCCATTCCCCATCACCTCCTACTCCTCTTTCTCTCTCTTTCTTTTTCTCTTTCACCCTTTTCCTTCCGCTCACGCTAACATCAAAGGGTGATTCTTTCAGATGATGGTAGGAGAATGTATCATGACCTTTGAACTTTGATCCACAGGTTCAAGAGCAGTTTGTAAACTTGTGGAATGAGCTTTCTCTGCTTCTGTTTGACGTCTGTAGAGAGCACAGAGACATAATTACTGTAGAAACGACACTACAATGGAACGATTATTAACTCTCTGCCTTTTTCTCTTTCATGCTTATATATCCGGAAGACGCTTTGATGTCCATTCACTCGTTCTTCATTGTTCAGAAATGGGTTTGTTCTTTTTCTACCTGATCTACTGACCTCTTTAACACTCCCTGTCTGTCACTGGAAGTTTACATCCTGCAGTCACTTGTCAAATACGAATAGTCTCTATCTCTATAAAAGGGCTATCATATATCCTGCATACATACTGCACAGAGGTACATGCAAGTAAAGTAGGCACGTGTGTGTGTGTGTGTATGTATGTATGTGTGTGTGTATGTATGTGTGTGTGTGTGTGTGTTTGTATGAAGTGTAATCAAGCATTAGCAGGACACAGAGTGCTTCATGGTCTGTATGCGTCTCTAATTAGACAGTGTGTTTACCTAAAGAGCCATCCTCACAGTCCCAGTAGACAGACGGCAGAGAGAGAGTGTGTGTGTTTGTGTGTGCGCATGTGCATGTGCGTGTGTGTGTGTGTGTTTGTGTGTGTGTGTGTGTGTAAAAAGCCAATGCTCCAGCAGTCCCAACAGACAGACCAGAGAGTGGCCCTGTGTTCTAACCATCAGCGCTCAGCAGAATATCAAACACATCCTCCCAATAGAAACACTCTTACTCCTGAATAACAATTTGTACTCTTTGAAATGTTGAAATAAAAGAGTCACTTTTAGCATGAAAAGTTTGGTAATGAATCCTATGGGGTTGGCAGTTGGGTATTGGCAATGAATAAATAAAAATAAGAAAACTCAATGCACTAGAGAGTTCTTTTCTGATACATGGGCTTGAATGTGACTAGTCATGTTCCCACCCGCATAGGAGACTCAGACTCCTGTTCTCTCCAGTCCCCATGGTTTCCAATACAAGGTCTTCCTCTGAACACAGACAGGCGGTGTTGCGGCAGGCAGACGGCATGTCCATGCCGGCTGGTGATAGATGTATATTTAGTGTGACTGTTTTTACACTGCTCTCACACGCGCCAGCTGATGTATGGGCCAATAATGGCTGGCCGTGGGCATAAATAATGTTTTTTTTCCCAGAGCGGTTGGAGATAACAAAATTGAGCCTAGCTGCTATTAGAGACCACGGCTGTGTCCCCAAAAGGCACCCTTTTCCCTATTTAGTGCACTACTTTTGACCAGAGCCCTGTGGGCCTAGGGTGCCATTTGGGACACAGCCCCTTTCTCTCTGAGGATAATTAAACAATATTTCCAAATCAGGCCGGGGCTGACAGCGGTGAGGGGATGGAATAGTTGTGTGGTGCCGAGCGATGTAATTTGTGGGAGGATATTGCATGGTGGGAAAATCAGGAGGCCGTGCTTGTCAGTAGTTTTGGGAACGGCTAAGTAATGAGTGAAATTAGCATGTGAATGCGGATATCTACGGTTAGAGCCTGGGCCAGGGAACTCTTTCTTTTTCTTTCTTTCTCCATTCCCTCCATTTCACAACCTCTCTCTCTCTCTCTCTCTGTTTTGCAATGTTCCAAGGTGTTGGATAGGCTTGAAAGGAGGGAAGGAATATGAGAAGACTAAACATCATAGTAGAGGAGAAGGGGAAGAGTAGCAGAGGAGGAGAGTAGAAGAAAAAGGCTTCAGTTACCTAATTTTAATTTAGACTTTCAGTCCAAGAAGATGTTTCAACTCTATCCCATTCCGATGTTTCAACTCTATCCCATTCCAATGTTTCAACTCTATCCCATTCCGATGTTTAAACTCTATCCCATTCCAATATTTAAACTCTGTCCCATTCCGATGTTTAAACTCTATCCCATTCCAATGTTTAAACTTTATCCTATTCCGATGTTTAAAATCTATCCCATTCCGATATTTAAACTCTATCCCATTCCGATGTTTAAACTCTATCCCATTCTGATGTTAAACTCTATCCCCATTCCGATGTTTAAACTCTATCCCATTCCGATATTTAAACTCTATCCCATTCCGATGTTTAAACTCTATCCCATTCTGATGTTAAACTCTATCCCCATTCCGACGTTTAAACTCTATCCCATTACGATGTTTAAACTCTATCCCATGCAGATGTTTAAACTCTATCCCATTCCGATGACATTTTGCGTGCATGCCCGTGCGTGTGTTCCTCTTGAGAGGAGGTCAGAAGGACACTCAGACCAGAGTGTTTATAACAGAGTGTAGGGGTCAGATTTGTCCTGTATGAGCTTTATACTCTGACATCACTGACAGAGGGAAAGGTCATCCAGTCAGAGAGGAGAAATGGCCTGACACAAACAACAACACTCTGCTAAGACACAAACACACACACACTCTCCATTCAATACGGCTACCGAACAAAATAAGCCCACATCAATGAACCCATCCACCCTGCTACCACCATTTAATATTCTGTTCCACACCATTTCATCTTTTAAAAGTCTTTGAAAACATTGAAATAAAAATCTATGCTTGGTCTTTGCTGATATGTCTGACCATTCAGGTAGGTTAAGATTTAATGGCGAGTTCATAACATGATACTGATGAAGTTAAATGTCATTTGTATCAACTTATGATCTATAATTTGTGCATGGGATACTCTAACTGAAACAATAACTGTTTAAAAATCCCTAATTTAACTTAAGAGTTGAATAACAGTGTGACACACACATGAATGCAATTCACAAATGGACGCAGGAATGCACAAACCTTCAGACGTCACCCCCAGACTCTCCTTACATCATCATAGTAGTCAAGCACAGCTTCACTGAGAGGGCCACTCCGCCTCCCTCTCTGCCCAAGATTGGAGCATCGCCCTGGGGCAGCAGCTCTCGAGATGAGCCCCTCTGTCTGGCTCTGTTATCCGATGCCCTGGTGATGGGAGGGTAAAGAGATTGAGAGGGAGAGATATAAGGCAGCAGAGAGAGAAAGAGGGTAAGAGAGAGAGAAAGAGAGATAGTGAGAGAGAGGGACATACAGAGATAAAAACAAACGGAGCGTTAGGTCTGTATTCAATTCGTATCGCAGAAGTATCGCTGAAGAACCGCGTTTAAATGTAAAGGTAATTTCCGATTGAGCCGACCAATGCAGAGTTTACTGTGAATGCGGAACATTGCCTTTACATTTCAATCAAGCTATACTGCGGATCTTCCATGATATGGATTGAATCCAGCCCTTACTGTAAGAGAGAGAAAGTGGGATAGACAGACTTGTAATAGGGCTCCGTCGGGCTGCACCCCTCTTTTCTCTGGTTTTGGCTCCGGAACTGACACGGCCACTAATTTTTAGCATACACATTTCATCACCTGCTGGTTATCAGGGTTCCAAATGTTGAATAGGTAAAAAATATCTCAGTGTTGAACCATTAATTCAAAAGATTAGAAATGTCCTTTAAAAAAACAGTGATACATGAAAGAAAAGTAAAGGGTACAAGACTGTGTACATACCGGAGTTAGGAGGCAAACAAACGACTCATCCCATACAGCATTAAGCTCTTTGTCGTCCAGTCACAGAGCAGGTGCAAGTCACGTGATCTGTTGGCGAGCACATGATACCGCTCGATAGCTGCTGAACCATTCAATCACGGGGCAGATGCAAGTGACATGATCTGTTGTTGAACTTGCATGTGTTCACTCGCATATCACATGACTTGTATCTGCTCTGTGATTCGACGATACAGACCGCAAGGCTCATGTTTAGTGTAGTTTCTGGTGCTCTTTGCACCGGAAACTGACGGTAAAAACACAACTTCTCAACACAGAGGTTGAAACATTCATAACCGATGGGCACTACATGAACATACAAATTGTCTTGCAATCTCAGGAGAAAATAGAACATCTACGTTAAACAGTAGTATCACCATTGCTAATATTTATTAGCCCAACGGATGATTGCATTGAGAATTAACTTCCTGGAACCGCTCCTCGGTGCCCCATAGTAGAAGAGTAGTGTCAGCCAAACTGCCTGCCTGGACACCTCCCGTCTCTCTGCCCCAGACAGGATGCCATACTGCTGTAAATCATCACCTGAAGGGGTCCCATTGGAGAGAAGGAGCTCAGTTTAACTCAAACACCTGTGTCAGTCATGATAAGCCGGTCCTGAAATGTCAATTCATCTTCTCTTCTCTCTATACAGTGAGGGAAAAAAGTATTTGATCCCCTGCTAATTTTGTAAGTTTGCCCACTGACAAAGAAATGATCAGTCTATAATTTTAATGGTAGGTTTATTTGAACAGTGAGAGACAGAATAACAACAAAAAAATCCAGAAAAACGCATGTCAAAAATGTTATAAATTGATTTGCATTTGAATGAGGGAAATACGTATTTGACCCCTCTGCAAAACATGACTTAGTACTTGGTGGCAAAACCCTTGTTGGCAATCACAGAGGTCAGACGTTTCTTGTAGTTGGCCACCAGGTTTGCACACATCTCAGGAGGGATTTTGTCCCACTCCTCTTGCAGATCTTCTCCAAGTCATTAAGGTATCGAGGCTGATGTTTGCGCAACTCAAACCTTCAGCTCCCCTCCACAGATTTTCTATGGGATTAAGGTCTGGAGACTGGCTAGGCCACCCAGGACCTTAATGTGCTTCTTCTTGAGCCACTCCTTTGTTACCTTGGCCGTGTGTTTTGGGTCATTGTCATGCTGGAATACCCATCCACGACCCATTTTCAATGCCCTGGCTGAGGGAAGGAGGTTCTCACCCAAGATTTGACGGTACATGGCCCCGTCCATCGTCCCTTTGATGCGGTGAAGTTGTCCTGTCCCCCTTAGCAGAAAAAACACCCCCAAAGCATAATGTTTCCACCTCCATGTTTGACGGTGGGGATGGTGTTTTGGAGTCATAGGCAGCATTCCTCCTCCTCCAAACATGGCGAATTTGAGTTGATGCCAAAGAGCTCGATTTTGGTCTCATCTGACCACAACACTTTCACCCAGTTCTCCACTGAATCATTCAGATGTTCATTGGCAAACTTCAGACGGGTATGTATATGTGCTTTCTTGAGCAGGGGGGACCTTGCGGGCGCTGCAGGATTTCAGTCCTTCACGGCGTAGTGTGTTACCAATTGTTTTCTTGGTGACTATGATCCCAGCTGCCTTGAGATCATTGACAAGATCCTCCTGTGTAGTTCTGGGCTGATTCCTCACCGTTCTCATGATCATTGCAACTCCACGAGGTGAGATCTTGCATGGAGCCCCAGGCCGAGGGAGATTGACAGTTATTTTGTGTTTCTTCCATTTTGCGAATAATCGCACCAACTGTTGTCACCTTCTCACCAAGCTGCTTGGCGATGGTCTTGTAGCCCATTCAGCCTTGTGTAGGTCTACAATCTTGTCCCTGACATCATTTGAGAGCTCTTTGGTCTTGGCCATGGTGGAGAGTTTGGAATCTGATTGATTGATTGCTTCTGTGGACAGGTGTCTTTTATACAGGTAACAAGCTGAGATTAGGAGCACTCCCTTTAAGAGTGTGCTCCTAATCTCAGCTCGTTACCTGTATAAAAGACACCTGGGAGCCAGAAATCTTTCTGATTGAGAGAGGGGGTCAAATACTTATTTCCCTCATTAAAATGCAAATCAATTTATAACATTTTTGACATGCGTTTTTCTGGATTTTTTTTATTGTTATTCTGTCTCTCACTGTTCAAATAAACCTACCATTAAAAGTATAGACTGATCATTTCTTTGTCAGTGGGCAAACGTACAAAATCAGCAGGGGATCAAATACTTTTTTTCCCTCACTGTAAGCCCTTTAGTCTAGTACAGGACTTTTGTGATAGAAAGTCAACTCCAGGCTTTATGATGACATGTTGAGTTCAATTCTATAACACATCTTTAGGTCATCTGTACCTTCTGTCCCCATAGGAGAACCCTTTTTGTTTCCAGGGAGAACCCTTTTTGTTTCCAGGGAGAACACTTTTTGTTTCCAGGTAGAACACTTTTGGGTTTCATGTAGAACCCTCTGTGGAAAGGGTCCCACATGTAACCCGAAAGGGTTCTACCTGGAAACAAAAAGGGTTCTTCAAAGGGTTTTACACTGGGACAGCCAAAAGAACCCTTTTAGGTTCTAGATAGCACCTTTTTCTAAGAGTGTGAAGCCTTTTATAAATGTAGTGCTGTGTTATGAAGGTGGTAGTTGTCAGTGTTTTGTGGCAGTGTCTCTGTTCTGATAGCCAATAAGGGACTCTGGTTAATTGCGCATTTGTTTGAACCCGGGACCAATAGAGGTTAAGTTGATTAAGTTATGCGTGTGTTGGGACGGAACAGGCATGATTAATGAAAACTCCCTGAGACAAGACCACATCATAAACAATACAGAGAACAGTGACGTGACATCCTGGACTGACTGGAGCAGGGATGAGAGAAAGGGGTGGCATACAGAGCATGCCATAAACATTACACAACGGATGGTTTAGAATAGGTTGACAGTAAGAGAGTGAGGGGAAGGAGGGAGTGAGAGGGGAAGGAAGGGTAGCAAGAGAGAGTGGTAGACGGTCATTCAATGGAGAGTGTGAAAGGAGGCATGGCTGTGGAGGCAGAGAGAGAGAGAGATGGAGAGTAGAGAGAGACAGAGGGAGGAGGCATGGTGAGGCTAGGGAGGCAGAGAGAGAGAGAGAGCGAGAGAGAGAGAGAGAGAGAGAGAGAGAGAGAGAGAGAGAGAGAGAGAGAGAGAGAGAGAGAGAGAGAGAGAGAGAGAGAGACAGTTTAACAAGGCTATGGTTTTAATTGGCTCTGGAGGATGATGGGTAATTAAGAGAGACTGACCTAATTACCAGGAGTGCTGGGACTCCTCCTAATGCCTCTCACTAAGTATGGGACTCCTAGACTGACAGGCTTGTAGTAAGTATGGAAAGGCTGGGTGGTTGAATAGGGCCTATGTGAGTGTGTGGGCGTTTGGGAACATGTTTGAGTGTGTGTATTTGCACAGTGCACATTAATCAACTTTTTCAGTGATCACATCAATGTAAATATGCCAGAGTTTGTGTTGGTGTTGTGTTTGTGTGTTTTTCTGCATGAAGTTGTTCCTGAACTGTCTAGGCCTATATTCCTGAACACATAATGCAGCACCAGGGTTTGTACACATTTATCAATGTTGTATTGAGACAGAGACTGAGTGTACAAAACATTAGGAACACCTTCCTTATATTGAGTTGCCACCCCTCAGAACAGCCTCAATTTTATTGGGGCATGGACTCCACAAGGTGTCGAAAGCGTTCCACAGGGATGCTGGCCCATGTTAACCCCAATGCTTCCCACAGTTTCAAGTTGGCTGGATGTCCTTCGGGTGGTGGACCATTCTTGATACACACGGGAAACTGTTGAGAGTGAATAACCCAGCAGCGTCGCAGTTCCTGAGACACTCAAACTGATGTGCATGGGCCCTACTAACATACCCCGTTCAAAGGCACTTAAATATTTTTTCTTGCCCATTCACCCTTTGAATGGCACACATACAAAATCCATGTCTTAACCTTTTACTGCAGTGGGCAAAATCAGGGTCACACAGAGTGTTTCTTGGTAGTCTTAAACAAATCTAGCTACTTTGAAACAAATGTATACACCTCACACATGTTTATGGGCGTACATTGAAGAAGACACCTGTGCCATGTATGATATAGAGTTGAAATGTATTCAATTTTGAGTTTGCATCCCAATATTACACTTTATATACATCACAGAAGACTGAAATATATCAAAACCGTTTGAAATACCGGATTTTATTTATTAATTATGAAATTATGAAAGGTATTAATACCATTCCACCCATGAGGCCACTAGAGGCCAAATTGGTCATTTGACTGCAGGGAAGGGTTTTACTTGTCTCAAGGATAAAAAATCATTCTTTAACCTGTCTCCTCTCCTTCATCTACACTGATTGAAGTGGATTTAACAAGTAACATAAATAAGGAATCATAGCTATCACCTGGATTCTCCTGGTCAGTCTATGTCATGGAAAGAGCAAGTGTTCCTAATATTTTGTACACTCAGTGTCTATACACACTGTGTCTATCCACAGGAGTGTTCGATACTAATCACTCATTGAGAACACTGTGACATCTCTTTCTAAATATCCCGACCATTAGGATTGTCTTCTCCTTCTCCGCCGGGATGGTAGGGTGGTGTTGCCACGCTTTTCCGGTCGACGTTTCCGTTTTTACCACCATTGCCCTGGCTCATCTATTCTAGGAGCGAGGGAGCGGGAGAGGAGGGGAGGAGGAACGGAGGAGGAGAGGAGGCCTAATTATTATAAATACTGAAGAAATCACAGCCGGGCTCGGAAAAGGTCACCACATTAATCCTGCCCTATCCCTGCTGGCTCTGGCAGGCCTCCTTCTCTACCTTTACACCACCATCTCTCTTTCTACCACTTTACCTCTATCTCTCTTTCTATATTTTGTGATGTCACGAGAGGCTGTGTCCTGGAGGGACGTTACATCCCCCTGAGGTGGCTGCAAACCCAGACAGCTATGGCTCCATCTGCTGGTATGGTCGGGAACTCCACCCCTCTATGGCCAATCTTCCCACGCAGCTGAAACAAATGAGGAGCTGATGAGCTGAAGGTTTGGGAAGGGAAGAGACACAGTCTCCAACCTGGGCTCTCTGGAGGACAAGAGTGCTGCACGTCCACTTCCATGAGGAATATAAGGATTTGGAGATACTTACCTTTGGGAAATACTCACCTTTGGATATATGCACCTGTGGAAATACGTGAGAGACATTGGGAAGGACTTTTTGCTGGGTTGGCCACTAGCTGCAACGTGGACTACAGTAAGGCTGGGGAAAAGTTATCTGAGCGAGTGAGAATTATGATTTTGGATGTGGAAGAGACATCCCTGAACTGTTAACCCTTAAAGAGCCACAAGAGAACAGAATTTTGTTATATTTTCGTTAATTTCCCAAGACCTATAATAAAATCCTTGTTTTGTTTGAACCTTGTCTCCTTGCACTACTTGAGCAATCCCGCTGAAAGCTGTGTAGCCTCTCGTGACGTCACAGATGGTGGAGAACACGGGCACGCTCAAGCGTTAATAGTGCATGTCAGAGGAGGATACCGAAGGTTTGATCACCCAGTTTTCCAAGTTGGCCGTAGGCTCCCCCGCCCGACTGAAATGGAGGACATATTGAAAGCCCTTGTTGCTGGCCAGCAAGCCCAGATGCAAGCAAACGTGGCTCTCTTGGAGGAGCAAAAGAAAGCCAACCTTCTGAAGGCAGAGAGGAATTGCAGTTGCAGAGACAGAGGGTGGTCCAAAATACCCGCCCAATAAAGGCAAGTGACTTTATATCTAAGATGGGAGCTACCGATGACATTGAGGCATACCTGCATGCATTTGAGGCCACGGCCACTAGGGAAGCCTGGCCCAAGCAACAGTGGGTTGGTCTGTTAGCCCCCTTTCTAACCGGGGAATCGCTGAATGCTGTCCGGGACCTGGGCCCTGACCAGGTTACTGACTATGATGCCCTGAAGTCTGAGATCCTCAGCAGATATGGACTCACAAAGTTTGGTATGGCCCAGCGCTTTCACAGCTGGACCTTCCAACCAGACCAACCTCCTCGGGCGCAGATGCATGAACTTGTCCGAATCGCAAGGAAATGGCTGGATCCGCGAGAGGAATACAGCAGCGGCGGTGGTGGAGGCCGTTGTGGTGGATCGTTACCTACGCGCCCTGCCTTATGAGGCAAAACGGTTCATCAGTCAACAGGCCTTGACCACGGCTGATCTGACCGTGGAAGCTGTGGAAAAGTACCAGGCCACAGCGGAGATGCTGAATGCTTCCGAAAAGACCCCAGGAGTGCGGCCCCACCACAAATGGGAAGAACCCGTCCAAAGGACCCCAAGGTCTCGAACCCAGCCACGTCAGGACTTATCCCGGCTCCAGGGGGAGCCAGAAACCAGGCGGGTCCAAGAAGAGTACACCAGGAGGGGGAAACTCGACAGTGTTACCGGTGTGGGGAGATGGGACATATCTCCCTGGCAGTGTGGGAAACCAGCCGATGAACCTATGCCCACTGCGGAGTCCTCCAGCTCGGCACCCACACACCGTTTTGCCTCGCTCTTGGGAGTCGTAGATGGCGGCCCAGATCGACCCCCCACCTGCCCGGTAACTGTGAATCACCATGATGTGGAGGCCTTACTGGATTCTGGTAGCCGGGCCACCCTGGTGCGTAAGGATTTGGTGGGCCCAACGTGTTCTGACCCCGGGAAAGTCCTCCCAGTTTCCTGTGTCCATGGGGACACCAGAGAATACCCCATTACTGAACTTACAATGACCAGCACACGGGGAACCATACACACGACGGCGGGGGTGGTTGATTCCCCCTCCCCGTCCCTGTCCTAATTGGACGAGACTGCCCAGCCTTTTACCCACTCTGGAGAGAGTCTCAGGAGAGGATAACCCGAGTACCTCGGAAACGGAGAGGCAAGACTCATCCTGGGAAGGCTCCGGTGCAATCCTCCGAGTTACTCACTCCCGCCCCGGGCTCTGATAGGGATGGCAGGTGCCCAGACCGACACAGAGACGGAGCTACAGAATCTGGACAAAGAACTGTCTGGTCTGAAGGGGACCGCTGAGAGGTATCGTTTGTTAAAGCAACAGTTAGACATGAAGACAGAAGAGTTAGATATCCTCCAGGCTAAACTCCAACAGAGCTCCTTCCCTAAGCAACAGGAGGAGCTGGAGAGGCTGCGCAGGACCATCGAGGAGTGTGAGGGAGACCCTGCGCAGGAGTAAGGAGGGTCCAGAAGAAGGCAGAGGAGAAGTACAAGGTGTTGGAGAACAAGATGAAGAATGCGGAGGCAGAGAGAGAGAAGGAACTGAAAGCTGCTCAACAGAAGCTAAACTCTGCTAAAACCAAGGCTGATGCGTTCAGTAAGAAACTCAAGGAGAGACAACAGGAGGCTGAGTCCCTGGTCCTAGAGGTGGAGGAGTTGAAGAGAGAGCAGGCTGGCAAGCACCCACGGCAATGCGGACGCCCTCTCCCGGCGTGATGCCTTCTTCACTGCCTTTACCCGACGAGGACGTCGGTCCCGAGGAGGGGGATGTGTGATGTCACGAGAGGCTGTGTCCTGGAGGGACGTTACATCCCCTGAGGTGGCTGCAAACCCAGACAGCTATGGCTCCATCTGCTGGTATGGTCGGGAACTCCACCCCTCTATGGCCAATCTTCCCACGCAGCTGAAACAAATGAGGAGCTGATGAGCTGAAGGTTTGGGAAGGGAAGAGACACAGTCTCCAACCTGGGCTCTCTGGAGGACAAGAGTGCTGCACGTCCACTTCCATGAGGAATATAAGGATTTGGAGATACTTACCTTTGGGAAATACTCACCTTTGGATATATGCACCTGTGGGAAATACGTGAGAGACATTGGGAAGGACTTTTTGCTGGGTTGGCCACTAGCTGCAACGTGGACTACAGTAAGGCTGGGGAAAAGTTATCTGAGCGAGTGAGAATTATGATTTTGGATGTGGAAGAGACATCCCTGAACTGTTAACCCTTAAAGAGCCACAAGAGAACAGAATTTTGTTATATTTTCGTTAATTTCCCAAGACCTATAATAAAATCCTTGTTTTGTTTGAACCTTGTCTCCCTTGCACTACTTGAGCAATCCCGCTGAAAGCTGTGTAGCCTCTCGTGACGTCACAATTTCTATACCTCTCTTTACCGATCTTTCTTTCACTCCCTCTACCTACCCTTCTATAATTTTGTCTCTCTCTCCCTCCCTCTTAGAGATAGACTACCTCAAATTATCACTCTATCTCTCTTTCTATCACTCTACCTCTATCTCTCTTTCTATCACTCTACCTCTATCTCTCTTTCTATCACTCTACCTCTATCTCTCTTTCTATCACTCTACCTCTATCTCTCTTTCTGTCACTCTCGCTATCTCTCTCTTTCTGTCACTCTCGCTATCTCTCTTTCTGTCACTCTATCTCTATCTCTCTTTCTGTCACTCTCGCTATCTCTCTTTCTGTCACTCTCACTATCTCTTTCTGTCACTCTACCTCTATGTCTCTTTCTGTCACTCTACGGCTATCTCTCTTTCTGTCACTCTACCTCTATCTCTCTTTCTGTCACTCCTCTTAGTTGTTCTACATACCATTCTATCAGCATTCTATCTTGCTGTCTCACCCTCTCTTTGTCTCCCAACCTCCCCTCTTTTCTTCACTATTGTTCTCTGTTTGTCTGCATCCTTGTGGTAGTCTACTCTATTCATACTGTGTCTGACATTTTCCAAGGGAAAGATCTCACATTTTCATCATTGCCACACACACGCGCACGCACGAACACACACACACACACACACACACACACACACACACACACACACACACACACACACACACAAACACAATTTAGGACACCTCCCCCAACGCCTCCCAGACCTGTGTAACTCCCATGGTTCTTGCTTTAACTGAGCTTCCATTATGAGAAACAACACAGCACACTGGTTGGAGCTGAGCCTTAAAGGGACAGACATACTCATTCTTCCATGGCTTTTATTGGATTTTTATTGTTTTGGAAATGTATAACTCTTATTATATTATATTGTGGTCCTGTGCTGTCCGAAAGTTTCATTCCTTGTAATTATTGAATTCCTATTGAACCTCTAACTCTCTCCCTATTGGATCAAGTCTATAGGTCTCTCCTATTCTCAATTCTCCTCCCCTCTTTAAAAAGTAACCCCCAGCCAACCAGCATATCCCAAACACTTCCTGTCAAATCTATCATACAGGATAGGAGGAAGGACCAATGGGACTCCCATAGAGAATCTCTAATAAGCCAAACAGGTTGATTGAAAGTTTAGTCAATATGAACGGAGTGAGGGCAGATAAAGTAAAGAGGGAAATGAAGGCGAATTCATGAGATACGGATGAAAGGAAAGGATGGAGCCAGGGGGAGAGATAGATGGATAGATGTAGAAAGGGATGGAATGTGAGCTGAATTTGATTTGGTTTCCTGGGGGACTCTTTGTAGTGTAGTGTCCCCCCTCCACTTCCCCCCTCACCCCATCTCTCCCCCTCACAGCTCCCCCATCACTCGTCACCCCACCACAACCTCACTCCCTTCCTCTCTCTCCCTTTCCTCCCTCCACTCCCTTACTGATCTCTCCTCCTCCTACTCCTGCCACATTACCCACCTCGTCCACCTAATCCTCTCATCCTCTCCTCCCTCCTCCCCCCTCTGACCAGTCCATCCCGGGCTCTGTGTCAAAGCCTTCACAAAGCCTCAATAAAGGCTTCCAGTCTCCCCCAGTGCCTGACCAGCACCTCAAACATCCTCCCCCTGCTTCCCTCCCTACATGCCCCAGTTCTCGTCTCTCCAAGCTTTATTCTTTCCTTCAGACATGCAGTTGACTATCAAAATAAAGTGTTACGTTCCTTCTTTTATTTATACTCTATTTCTGCCCTCTCTCTCTCTCTCTCTCTCTCTCTCTCTCTCTCTCTCTCTCTCTCTCTCTCTCTCTCTCTCTCTCTCTCTCTCTCTCTCTCTCTCTGCAACAAAGTGTCAAACACATGAACTGTGTAGTAGCTCAGCTCAGCCACTAACCAGCACTGTCATTCAATAGGTCAATACATTAATAGATTATGAATGATTTTTTTATTTTTTATTTCACCTTTATTTAACCAGGTAAGCCAGTTGAGAACAAGTTCTCATTTACAACTGCGACCTGGACAAGATAAAGCAACGCAGTGCGATTAAAATAACAACACAGAGTTACATATGGGGTAAACAAAACATAAAGTCAAAAATACAACAGAAAATATATATACAGTGTGTGCGAATGTATTAAATTATGGAGGTATGGAAATAAATAAGCCATAGTGCAAAATAGTCACAATTTCATATCAACACTGGAATGACAGATGTGCAAAAGATTATGTGCAAATAGAGATACTGGGGTGCAAATTAGCTAAATAAATAACAATATGGGGATGAGGTAGTTGGATGGGCTAATTACAGATGGGCTGTGTACAGGTGCAGTGATCGGTAAGCTGCTCTGACATCTGACGCCTAAAGTTAGTGAGGGAGATAAGAGTCTCCAGCTTCAGAGATTTTTGCAGTTCGTTCCAGTCATTGGCAGCAGAGAACTGGAAGGAATGGCGGCCAAAGGAGGTGTTGGCTTTGGGGATGACCAGTGAGATATACCTGCTGGAGCGCAGACTACAGGTGGGTGTTGCTATGGTGATCAGTGAGCTAAGATAAGACAGGGATTTGCCTAGCAGTGATTTATAGATGACCTGGAGCCAGTGGGTTTGGCGACGAATATGTAGTGAGGGCCAGCCAACAAGAGCGTACAGGTCACAATGGTGGGGCTTTGGTGACAAAACAGATGGCACTGTGATAGACTACATCCAATTTGCTGAGTAGAGTGTTGGAGGCTATTTTGTAAATCGCTGATGTCAAGGATCGGCAGGATAGTCAGTTTTACGAGGGCATGTTTGGCAGCATGAGTGAAGGAGGCTTTGTTGCAAAATAGGAAGCCGATTCTAGATCTAACTTTTGATTGGAGATGCTTAATGTGAGTCTGGAAGGAGAGTTTACAGTCTAACCAGACACCTAGGTATTTGTAGTTGTCCGCATACTCTAGGCTTTCAAAAACTTTCGAAAGGCAGGGCAGGATGGATATAGGTCTGTAACAGTTTGGATCTAGAGTGTCACCCCCTTTGAAGAGGGGGATGACCGCAGCAGCTTTCCAGTCTCTGGGGATCTCAGACGTTACGAAAGAGAGGTTGAACAGGCTAGTAATAGGGGTTGCGACAATTTCGGCTGCTAATTTTAGAAAGAAAGGGTCCAGATTGTCTAGCCTAGCTGATTTGTAGGGGTCCAGATTTTTGAGCTCTTTCAGAACATCAGCTGTCTGAATTTGTGTAAAGGAGAACGGGGGGGTTGGCAAGTTACAGCTGAGGGTGCAGAGCTGGTGGCCGGGGTAGTGGTAGCCAGGTGGAAAGCATGGCCAGCCGTAGCAAAATGCTTGTTGAAATTCTCAATTATTTTAGATTTATCGGTGGTGACAGTGTTTCCTAGCCTCAGTGCAGTGGGCAGTTGGGAGGAGGTGCTCTTATTCACCATGGACTTTACAGTGTCCCAAAACCTTTTGAGAGTTAGTGCTACAGGATGCACATTTCTGTTTGAAAAAGCTAGCCTTTGCTTTCCTAACTGATTGTGTATATTGGTTCCTGACTTCCCTGAAAAGTTGCATATCACGGGGGCTGTTCGATGCTAATGCAGTACGCCACAGGATGTTTTTGTGCTGGTCAAGGGCAGTCAAGTCTGAGTAGAACCAGGGGCTATATCTGTTCTTAGTTATGAATTTTTTGAATGGGGCATGCTTATTTAAGATTGAGAGGAAAGCACTTTTAAAGAACAACCAGGCATCCTCTACTGACGGAATGAGGTCAATATCCATCCAGGATAGCAGGCCAGGTCAATTAGAAAGGCCTGCTCGCTAAACTGTTTTAGGGAGCGTTTGACAGTAATGAGGGGTGGTCGTTTGACCGCGGACCCATTACGTACGCAGGCAATAAGGCAGTGATCGCTGAGATCCTGGTTGAAGACAGCGGAGGTGTATTTAGAGGGTAAATTTGTCAGGATGATATCTATGTCCCGGTAATCAACAAAACATTATTTGGGATGAGTAAATTGTAAACAATTATCTTTTCAGCTACCAACACCAAACAGCACTTCCACACTTAAACAATTTCACAGAATACACTGTAATTTGTCTCTTTACAAACACACTAATTTGTTTCCTGAACTCAATCCCTCTGCAAAGCACTCTGTTTGGAAGTCAGTACTTATTTTGACCTGGTGACAGGCCCACAATGCACAAGCAGTGTCCCCAATACACACTGGCCCTTTTCAATCTGTAGAAAATCTGTTGATCTGTTGTCCCAGAACCCACTGTAGACAAATATACGTTTGTATTGTAACACCCAGCATGTCTTTACTTTAAACTGTGTGAATTCTCAGAGTTGTTATATTTCAGCCAGGAGCCTGGCATTGACCATTGTGAGAAATAACACTGCTTTATTGTGAGATGGCAAGGCTGTTTTGGAAAACAAGATTAAACCTCTGCTGCTCCATTCCACGCTGTCAAACCACTCAGGTAAATACTGAGTCATTTGAGGATATACATACATTTTCAGACTCTGCTAAAGGTTTCTTTACTGAGCGCTGAGACCTGGGTGTCTGTGTGTTTGACAGATTTCCCAAATACAGAACCTCTATTCCAAAACAATGAGAAAAGGAAGTCAAGCATGTCATGATGGTGGAATGGAACTCCAGAAAGCTTTCTGTCATTCTGTCTCTCGCACGCAAGGACACACAAACATGAATACACATACAAACACACACGCAACACAAACGCAATACGAACGCATCACGAGCATGCACACACACAAGCACAAGCACACACACTCGCGCATGAATGCAGGCACGCAAACACACACACAGCTAGGCAGCAGTATTTTTTAGATGGGGGCAGTGTATATAAGTAGCTGTGACCCCAGACCTTTGTGTGAGTGGTGACAGTGCCCTAAGGGGAACCAATGACTG
Source organism: Coregonus clupeaformis (assembly GCF_020615455.1). Lineage (NCBI taxonomy): Eukaryota > Metazoa > Chordata > Actinopteri > Salmoniformes > Salmonidae > Coregonus > Coregonus clupeaformis. Next base: position 69,482 of record NW_025533464.1, read on the forward strand.
AGACTGTTCATCATGTTTTTTCTGGGGGGCTAACAGACCCGGTGTTATTATTCAAAGGGATGGTCTGTATGTGCCTCAGGTTTGAGTTTAAGTTGAGTTTAAGTTTTACAAAATGATCAACAGTGTAAAGATGTTTCAGGACGTATGGGGGCTTAGGGAGGCTGTCTGTATGACTGGAGAGGAGGGGTTGGATGTACGGTTGTAATGTGGTGCTGGAGGGTGTAATGTATTGTAATGTGTTGTTGTGTACTGTGTAATGTGATTGTGTGGAGGTTGGGGTGGCACGCGATGCGTTTTTAGGGGGGAGGGGGGTGTTTGTGGTGTTTTTATTGTAATGAGGATGGCTCATTAAAGTAAGACAACATTTCAAAAAGTCTATCTCTCTCTCTCTCTGCATGCTGGGAGTGTTTGGTGCATGCTGGGAATTGTTTGAGTGAGTGCTAAGTGCGAGTGTTGTGTAGAGTTAGATATCCTGGGTTTTCCTTTTCTTGATGATATCCTTTTTTTCTTCTATGCATGATTAAGGTTATTATTTATATTTTCTTGTTGTGGTAGAATTAAGTATATTGTTTTTTCGTGTCGAAATTACGCAGATTTTGGTGGGGATGGCGGCCAATGGGGACGCCGTCCCTGTCACTCGGCACGGCTTTAGGTGTGTTACTGAAGCTACTGTCACGGTGGAGGAGGTTCTGGTCGCCGTAGGAGAGAAGGTAGGATAGGAGAATGTTGCTTATGCGTCACGGATGAATAAAGCGGTGGTGGTATTTCTTAAAGAAGAGCGCCTTGTTGATCGTATGGTTGAGCATGGCGTACTTCTTAAAGGAATGTTTATTCAAGCTACACCGCTTTTTTCTCCGTCAATAAGAAAATTTAAATAATGATGATGATTATGCCTCATAGGGTGTTCTATTCTCTTTGTCTGGTTTCTCTGTGGTTTCTTCTGCTTTTCCTTTTTATTTTCTATATGGAGGTACTAAGGGTAGGTTCTCTCAATATTAATGGGGGAAGGGACAGGAATAAGAGGGCTTGGGTATTAGAAGTAATAAAACAGAAAAGGCTTAATGTAGTTTTCCTACAGGAGACACATAGTGATGAGGAAAATTAGGTTGACCGGGGTATGTGGTGGGAGGGGCAGCATATACTTAGTCATGGTACTAATTTCAGTGCTGGGGTGGCAATCTTGTTTTCTTCAGGCTTAGGGGGTGACTGTGGTATCTCAACAGAGATTGTCAAGGGTCGGGTTTTATTGGTCAAGGTGGATGTTATGTTTTTTTTTTTTTTTTTTTTTGAATGTTTATGCTCCCTAATGAGGGTACAGAGCGTATTGTTGGTTTTGATAAAATAAAGGAAACCTTAAGACAGTGTGACCAAGAGGGGTGTATGGTTTTAGGGGGACTGGAACTGTACAGTGGATTTTACTGTTGATCGCACCGCTGAAGAACCTCACCTGCGTTCAGCCACTTGCCTGTCTGGTCTGTTAACTGAGTTTGAGCTTTCTGATGTGTGGAGAGTAAGGAATGCAAAAAGTTAGGCAGTACACATGGCTGAAAGTTAATGAAGGTCATGTCAGTGCAGCAAGGTTAGACAGGTTGTATGTATCTGAGCAATACTGTAGTAGGGTTGGAAGGTGTGACATTACTCCTGTGGGTTTCTCTGATCACCATATTGTCACTGTTGATATTCACTTGTCCTGTCCACGAAGGTCATCATCTTATTGGTATTTTTATGTTAAATTGTTACATGATGTCATGTTTTGTGAAAGGTTTTTGTTGTTTTTGGGAAAAATGGAGGGTTACAAAAGGGAATTTTGAGTCCTTGAGACAATGGTGGGAGGTTGGGAAGGCCCAAATACGATTATTTTGTCAACAGTATACTGCTCTGTCTCGAATTGAAGTTAAAGAGACTATCAGGGCCCTTGAACAGGACATCAAATCTATTGAATTGAAGTTGCTCACTCAGAATGACCCCGGACTAGTCATGAACTTACAGGACAAGAAACATGAACTGAGGTCGTTTCTGCATGAAGAGTGAAGGGTGCCTTGATTAGGTCTCGTTTCGCTTCCCTCAAGGATATGGATGCTCCTAGTGCTTTAAAAAAAAAAATAGGACAGTCGACATTGCAACGTAAACAGATGGTCTGCCTTCGTCTCCCTGATGGGAAGGTGACCACGGTTGACAGTGAAATGCGTCAACATGCCGTGGATTTCTATTCTGCCCTCTATAAGGCAGAGGATTGTGACTCTCTGTGTACTGAACAGTTGTTACACGGTCTTCCTCAATTGGGACCTGAGCAAAGAGTCGCATTGGACTCTGACATTACACTGCAAGAGCTGTCCACAGCAGTTATGCAGCTCTCTCAACAGGCCGAGCCCCCTGGCATTGATGGTTTACCATCTGAGTTTTATAAGCACTTTTGGGGGTCTATTGGGGAGGATTTTCATGAAGTGGTGTGTGAATCTTTTCATGAGGGCTCTCTTCCTGTATCTTGTCAACGTGCAGTACTTTCACTGTTGCCAAAAAAGGGGGATTTGGCTCTCATAAAAAATTGGAGACCTGTTGCTTTGCTGTGTGCAGAATATAAAATTGTTTCTAAATGTCTCTCAAACAGGTTGAAAGAGTATCTGGGATTGTTGGTCCACAAGGACCAGTTATATAGTCTGGCGATTGAACCAATGCTTTGTTTTTTAAGAGCGAGGCTTACTGGTTTCTCTGTGCCAGGAGTTATGAAGGGTCCCATGATAGCACTGTCTGCGTATGCAGATGACGTGACAGTTTTTATTACAGGGGGTGAGGATGTTAAGGTTCTCTCAAACGCTTTAAAGGTGTATGAGGGGGCCTCCTCAGCTAGAGTCAATTGGGGAAAGAGTGAAGCGCTGTGGGCAGGCCAGCTTCAGATGGGGTCCGCTCCACAGTTAACAGGGGGGCTTCAGTGGGGCAGAGATGGGATGAAGACTTTGGGGGGTTTTCTAGGCTCCGATGTCTTTCAGAAAAAGAACTGGGAGGGTGTAGTGGAGAAGGTGTGTGCCAGACTGTCAAGATGGAAATGGGTGCTGCCCCAGCTGTCTTATAGGGGAAGGGTACTGGTAGCTAATAATCTTGCTGCCTCTACCCTGTGGCACAGACTAATGATTTTGCAGTCACCAAAGGGTCTGATACAAGAGCTTCAGAGGACCCTTGTCAATTTCTTCTGGTCTGGACAACTGTTACGGATACAGGTATCCTGTGTCTTTTTGTGTTTTTCCTCTCCTTTTGCCCTAATCACAGGTGTCCTGTATGTTCCTGATTGGTGGTCGTTGGGGTGTCTGCTGATTGCTGAGGTGGACCAATCAGTGGACATTCCTCTGCATTGCACCACCTGTTTCTGGGGTTTCAATCACACATCCCATTGTTTAAAAGCCAGTCAGTTGGGTTTGTAGAGAGAGACTATTTTCCGTATGTGAGTATGGATACTGTGGTGTCCTGTGTTTTGTGTACTCACTCATTTGCTGGTTACTCTGTTTGGTAACTTTGTTGTGTGTTTCTGGGAAAAGGGGAATTTAAGCAAGTTGCCCTTGGGCATACATTACCCATAGGAAGAAAACTGTCTAAAAACACTAGTTAGACCTGAGCGGACCACCCACTGTATTTTTGTATGATTAGCAGTAACTTAGCGGTTCTTGAGGCAGGCAAGATCAGTTTAGGTTTTTTTTACACTATTGTTTCATTTCTTGGGTCCTGCTCAGCCCTTTTTCCCAAACCTTTACCGTGTGTTCAAAAATAAACCTTTTATGTTTGACGGTAGTTTTTGTTCTCACTGTTTCTTGTCACGATACTAATTTGCATGAATTATGTTACGGGTCTCTTGTCCATCCACCCTAGACGTTTAAAGCCACGGGGTTCGTAACAACAACATTGGATTAAAGCTTCAGCCCTGTACTTGCCACTGCACGAGGGTGGGCATGGCCTGGTGGACATTTCTTCCAGGATCATGGCTTTCCGGCTTCAAGCAGCACAGATACTGTTGTACAGTGACGGTTCTAGCTGGGTTGACACAGCCTACACATTGATGAGGAGAGCGGGCTGTTTGGGCTTAGACAAGCACCTTTTCCTCTTAAAGCTGGAGGGGGTGAGTTGCCTGGCCTGACTCCATTTTATGAGTCTGTTATGCAGGCTTGGAGAGTTCTGGTCAAGTCCCGTAAGGCCTGCACGCCACCAGGGATGTGACTTTTTGAAGAGCCTCTTTTTCATAACACTGCCATCCAGTCCTGTGTTCTGGGTTCAGGTAGCCTACGTTAATGCCTGTTAGGCATGGGGTGTACTAAGCTGGGTCATCTGATGTGGAACAGGAATAGGTTGTTGGAGGAGCTGGGAGAAAGAGCGGGGATCCGATCGTCTCGCCTACTGAGGAAGGTCGTCGCTGAGGTCTGTGACTCCTTGCCAGTACTTCATCTGCAGTATGTGACTGACACTTCCAATTCTGATCGGTGGAAGGAGGGTCTGGATTATGTGTTCCCTGCACTGATTGTTAGTGCTGCGGCAGGGGCATTCGAGGAGGACGTGGGGATGCTGCTTTCCTTCGATACCCCGGAGCTGGGGGAGTTCAAGGAGGTGGGAAAGAAGGCCATGTACAGAATATGTGTAAAGGTGTCCCATGCCTCTTCCCTGGAAGGGGGTAAAATCGACGAGGTGGGCGGGTGTGCTTGGTCCAGGTGCCTCCCCAAAAGGCTGTTGGCGATCATTATACAAACTGCCTATTGATAAGAGGACAGCTGACCTCCAATGGAGGATAATACATGGAGCCATAGCCACCAACATACATCTGGTACACCTGGATCCTACTGTTGGGGAGGAGTGTCCATTCTGTAACTGAAACTCTGGCACATCTGTTTTTACAGTGTCCCATGTTGAGTCGGGATGATTGACCTGATCACTAATTGGTTCTCAACGTAGGGAGAGGTTTTCTCTTCTCAACTGTATATATTTGGGCCAAAGTACAGGTTTAGCCAAAAGGTGTAGTTGAGTTGCTTAATTTTGTGTTAGGGGCAGCAAAATTAGCGATATGGAAGACCCGGAAGAACAGTATTTGGGGACAGGGGTCTGTGGATGTGGTGGGAATGCTGGAGGGAATGTTGGCAGTAAGAATAAGGCTTGAGTTTGCCTATTATAAACTTGTCAACAATATTGATCTTTTTATGAGTATATGGGGTATTCAGAGGCTGTTGTGTCTCTCTCTCTCTCTCTCGATCTGTGTAGTAGCTCAGCCACTAACCAGCACTGTCATTCAATAGGTCAATACATGAACAGATGATTAATGACTACATCAATGCCTTTGTCCTCCTAGTTTGCTCTGCATCTCACTCTCTCTCTCCTCTCCATCTCTCTCTCTCATCTTCATCTCTCTTTCATCTTCATCTCTCTCTCCTCTTCATCTCTCTCTCCTCTCCATATCTCTCTATCCCTCTCCCACCATCTCTCTCTCTCCTCTCTCCTCTCCATCTCTCCTCTCCATCTCTCTCTCCTCTCCATCTCTCTATCCTCTC